>NC_061512.1:2935103-3089999 GCF_022539505.1 Lolium rigidum | reverse complement strand
AAATCTATTATCTTCATTCTGTTCAAACTTGGACAATTAAATGATTGCTGCGCTCCTGCCTACCTAACAACTCATGTCGTGATATGGTATATTTGCATGGAGCAGCACGTGCTGCTCGAGGACATCCTCCACACGATGATGTTAATTAGGCTTATATCTTTCCATATACATAAAGGAATGTGATAGGAGTATAAAACATATCCGATATCAAGTGAATTCCGTTAATTCAGTCAATCAGTGTAATTGTATGTAATGACATATAACCTATATGATTGACTATATAAACACGTAATCGGTGTGGGACAGAGCATCGCTTCCCACACGATAACTGATCAGAACTTGCATTTGTTCCCATTTTTCTAACATGATGAACATAGTGCTGAGAAAGATACTTCTAATAGATTGTCTTGTAAGAAGATCGTCTCTTTTTCGACAGGAATGCTTTATGGTGGAAGAAGTGAACTACATGTGAAGTGAAATCGGAACATCCCAGACTGCGTGCTGGCGGAGATCACTGATGATTGTAAGAATTCTATTGCCTAATCAATAAAGCTCACAAGTTCCTTCAAAAAAATCAAACATATTTCAATGTTATTTTTCATGGTCGTGAGCATGTATTGATTTATTCTAGAGCCGTTTGCAACGCACGATGATTTGGTAGTTTAATAGTGATGATATGTACTACTTTTTTACCGGTATCAAGTGGACAGCCTTTGTCGCGTGACTATGTAAAACTGCAGGCTGAGACGCTAAGTACAACAGACTGACGCTGAGCCCCTATTGTGAACTGTTTGCTGTCGAAAAATTCCACATAGAACCCCCTGTAAACAAAGGATTATCTTACATTCAGCATCGTAGCTGGCTGTGGCTGCTACTACATGGTTCTTTGTTAATGCGTGACGGTAAGCAGGTGCATGCAGACCATGAGCTGAGCTGACCGTACATGTGATCCATCATCCAATCACACGTCTCCATTCTCCAACGAGATCCTAGGCCTATCCACATCTATCTCCCTTCCCTGGCTCTCACCTTGCCAAGTGTTCATAGATGAAGAGATCTCTAATGCACCAATAGAGTCGAAGATCAAAATATTTCCTCTGTCTATCTCCATCTTTCTTGTTATCTCACACGGCAAAGCTTAGTTCCCTGTGTCTTCTCCAGCGCCATAAATAGCTCCATCCTCCTCACATCTTAAACCATCTCCACACACACACTGTTAGATCTTTGGAGAACATACACCACAACAGCAGTTTTAGCAGCTCAATGGCGACCACCACCATGTCCCTCTCTTCCTCGACCTTCGCCGGCAAGGCAGTGCAGAATGTGGCGTCATCCGCCCTCTTCGGTGAGGCCCGTGTCACGATGCGCAAGACAGCCGCGAAAGCCAAGCAGGTTTCCTCGGGCAGCCCCTGGTACGGCGCTGACCGTGTGCTCTACCTCGGCCCGCTTTCCGGCGAGCCCCCAAGCTACTTGACCGGCGAGTTCCCCGGTGACTATGGGTGGGACACTGCCGGGCTATCGGCTGACCCCGAGACGTTCGCCAAGAACCGTGAGCTAGAGGTGATCCACTCCAGGTGGGCTATGCTCGGTGCACTCGGCTGCGTCTTTCCCGAGCTACTTGCCCGCAACGGTGTCAACTTTGGAGAGGCCGTATGGTTCAAGGCTGGCTCCCAAATCTTCAGCGAGGGTGGACTCGACTACCTCGGCAACCCCAGCCTCGTCCATGCCCAAAGCATCCTCGCTATTTGGGCCTGTCAGGTTGTGCTCATGGGTGCCGTCGAGGGGTATCGTGTTGCTGGTGGCCCGCTCGGTGAGATCGTCGACCCACTCTACCCTGGCGGCAGCTTCGACCCCCTCGGTCTTGCCGATGACCCCGAGGCTTTCGCGGAGCTCAAGGTGAAGGAACTTAAAAACGGCCGTCTTGCCATGTTCTCCATGTTCGGCTTCTTTGTGCAGGCCATCGTTACCGGCAAGGGCCCTCTAGAGAACCTCGCCGACCATCTTGCCGACCCTGTTAACAACAACGCATGGGCTTTCGCCACCAACTTTGTTCCCGGCAAGTAAGTAGTTGTTGACGGCTGCGACTTGCAGCTTTGTCAGGCCTACACGCGGTGTATTTTGCACCGTTTGGTTTGATTTGTACTACCATGATGTTGTAAATTACGAGGATTCTCGTGGAAAATATGCCTCTTTCTGAAGTCCTCCGCCTTTTGATGTTTTACGAGCGCAATATTTCTGTTTTACTTGGCAAGTAAAGTTATGCAATTTTTTATGTTGCGTTTAAGTTTCTCTGGAGTCATTTTCAGTAAAAAATTATATAGTGCAGCTCCGTATACGGTATGCATACCTTGGCAAGTGACATCCACTACACGTTCCATTTTTCCAAGCATTCCCTGTTTCAACCATTCAGATGCGTGTTGCTGTTGATGGGTCATTTCAAACAGGCTAGGTGGTAACATGTCACCAATGACCAATCGATGGAATGAGAAGTACACTACGGGAACCCGCCGCGGGGCCGACGGCCAGAATCTGTGCCGACGGCCGCCGTCGGCACATAACGCCACGCCGTCAGCCCAGGAAAGTGGCCGTCGGCACAGCTTGGCCGTCGGCACAGCTTGGCCATCGGCACAGAACCTCCTGGGCCGAAGGCCGCCGTCAGCACAGCTCAGCCGTCGGCACACGCCTAGGCTGTGCCGACGGCACGCAACCTACCCGTCGGCACATGGGCAGATGGAAAATAGCAAATAGCAAATAGAAATGAAAAATTGAAAATAGGAAAATAACAATTTGAATTTGTTGTTGTCTAAACTAGGCCGATGGCGTGACGACCCCGGGTCCCTGCTGCTTGACGCGATTCGAGACGGTCGCCGACATCGCCGAGGGTGAGCTAAAACTCCACCTCCTCCATATTTTTACATCACTAGATTCATTTTTCAAGTAAAGTTGCGTAACCTAGGTGTCACTTCCCGTCCGCGAGCGTTACGCGGATAAATATGCATTAGTGGTCGGCATACTTTCAACCGTAACGCTTGCGGCATTTACGGGACAAGTCGGCGGATGCGTAGTTGTCTACGTTTTCCATGTTCTACTCCGGTCCGAGTCAGGATTTCGGCGGCGCCTCCCCGTTGTTCTCCGGATGCACATCCTCTCGGTTTTTTGCCGAGACGTGTATCGGTAGAGCAGCGGGGAGGTGCTGCCGAAATTCTGACTTGGACCGGGGTAGAGCATGGAGAACGTAGCCAACTACGGATCCGGCGGCTGCTAGGAGCCCACCTAGTAGAGATGTAGGTTGATGCATGCGTTTCGCCCGGTAAAATAAATAAAAATATGATGCATTTAATTTCATGGTACTATTTGTTGTTTGTCTCCCAATCAAGCAGAGGATGGCTGATAATGGGTGGATGTACAGTGGCCGTGCTAGTTCGACTGAAATGACAGAAGAGTGGGGATTTCGAAATAGAAATTGGTCTTGAGGACCTCGAGAACGAGGCACATCTTCATGGTGAAACAGTGGTGGACCTAAAGGACATACAAATGCTCACCAAGTTACATGAGGGCAATGGGTTCAATGATGAGCCTCCACCGGACATTCCCACCCAACCTCATTACTCACATGATACTGATAGTGATAGTGAAAATGAGAACCCAACGCCTCGTTATGAGAACCCAATGCCTCATTATGATAGTGATGATTCGAGGTGAGGGTCCTTTATGTCTTTATGCTTAGTATCTATTTTTCAATATGCTTCTTATACTTAGTATTTATTTTTCAATATGCTTCTTATGCTTAGTATCTATTTTTCAATATGTTTCTTATGCTTAGTATTTATTTTTCAATATGCTTCTTATGCTTAGTATCTATTTTTCAACATGCTTCGCCATATGTTTTTTTTGCTTAGTGTCTACATTTTATTAAGGCATGAATGCTTACTTGTTTACTCTTTGTCAATGCAGGTGATTGATCAATATGAGCGGAAGCAAGGAATCCATGAACTCCATTCTGAAGACCATGAGGACCCAGAAGTTCACCGGGACCACTAGAAGTGGAAGACCAACGCGTGCCAGCTCGCGTTACGCGGACGATGACACGGGTGGAGTTGGAGGTGGAGGTGTAGGTGGAGGTGGAGGACGTGGTGGAGGTGGAGGACGAGCTGGAGGACGAGGCGGAGGTGGAGGACGAGGACGAGGTGGAGGTGGAGGACGAGGACGAGGTGGAGGTGGACCTTTCCTTGGTGACATACCCTCTGCTTCTGGCGACGTGGCTTCCCAGTCCGCTCACACACAGTCTACTGAGGGGGAGATGGAGGTGGAGATGGAGGTGGAGGGGCAGGACGAGGAGGCGGAGAGGGAGATGGCGCCGAAGAAGTTGCGCATTCGTGGTGAAGCGCAAGTCCCTGATGAGAGGAGGGAGCCTACTAGCCAAGAGGCGAAAGCCCTCATCATCCCGAACGAAACAGAGTAAGTTTAATTTTGAACATGTAGATTCATTTTGCTATGTACTAATGTTTTCATTATTGTGCATAACTGATTGACATACTAATGTTTTGATTATTGTGCAGCAATTGGACATATGACAAGGGGGTTCGCCAGCCGTCGAGCATGATTGGAGCTCTTATTAGGCAGTATTGGCCGGGCTTTTACACTCCGGTCCTCGGCGGCGAGAGGAAGCTAGCCGAGACTTGGGCGGACTATGAGGCAGCTCCTTGCCCGGGCTTTGGGACAGTCTGCCGACGCCGTGTACACCAAGTTTTGGGTAAAGCATGCTTCTCGAGTTTACTTCATAGTTGATGATCACACTATGCTAACTCATGTCTCTCTCACAATTATTCTTATGCATGATTGCGGACCCATTATAAGGTGCCCGATGATATGGTTGAGCGAGGGAAGGCGGTATCGACTAGGGCTTGTCGGAGGTTGACAAGGCAACAGTGGTACAATCAGAAGCATACCTGCATCGGGCACTTCAAGGCTGAGCAGGGCATTAGGGTCAAGAAAGCTGACAATATCAGGGACGATCCTCAGCTGACGAAGGAAGATTACTTGAGGGTAAGTAAATATTCAATGAGACTCTATGTTGCTGCATAGTTGGGATTGCATTATGTGTTCTTCAAATGAGTTTTGGTTTTTCAGGTTATGCCCCTATGGTGCGAGAATAAGGAAGACGCATTTGAGGCCTTGGTAGCGAGGTGGGTTGGCGAAGACGCCGACTTCAACGCCAAGAGTGTACGCAACAAGGCAAACCGTGGCACCGGAGGAACACACAGTGCAGGAAGCCGCAGCACTGAGCGCTACAGGAAGCACAAGGTACATATATACATGGAACAACTTGCATTTACTTCCCCTCATATTACTACTTGATACACATACCATTTCTTTTGCCGTGCAGGAGGCGGAACTCGGGGAGCCTCTCACCGAGCTGGGAGGGTGGCAGAAGATGAAGCTGAAGCGGCCTCGATCCGAGCCAGCCTCAGCCCTCGCTGCCCGAGTACTTCGGCTATGCCGAAGAGGAGTTGGACAAGTACTGCTCGGCGTTCAAGGGTCTTCATCCGGAGGTGGATGATCCTATTGAGCAGGAGATTGACTTGACGGCGATTATGGTGGCGGGGCGCGGCTCGGAGCATGGCCGTACGAAGCTTCTTAGTGGGGTGATCAAGCCGCAGAGGACCCTCACACAGATCAGGTCTACCCTCACCGCCGGCGACCCACCGGTCGCGCCTCCTCGACACCGTCGTACCGATGTAAGTTTTCTCATTTTCATCTTCTTTCCAACATTCATTCCTGAATGGCTAAATTGACGTGGCTCCTTTTCTTGGAAATTGTAGGCTAACTTTGAGGCCGCCTACGCTGCCACTTATGAGAAGTATTTGACGGTTGTAGCAGAGTGGGACCTCAAGAGAGCGGCTTGGGAAGAGTACCAGGAGGCGACGAGTCGTGTAAGTTCCAATCTTTTATGGTTCAAAGACATGACAAGTTCCACCTCCCATTTATTTTATATCTGCAGCGCTTGACATCTAAACTATCTTGCAGGCGCTCAGGACGTTCTTCCAGACTGGAGATAGGATCGCACTTCCGGAAGAGGAGCCACCTAGGCCGGGGCCGACTCCAGTGTGCCCATCGAGGGAAGCTTTCGCGGCCACATACTACGCACGGACTCCGGTAAGTCCTGTGCCTAACCAGTTCTCACCGCTTTCCTTTCCCATGTGTAAGATGCTAACTCTTGTCAAACATGTAGGGCACGGGAAGTTCGCGGAACCGACCCTCTCCTGATTCGTCGCGCGAGGGCACACCGATGCACCCCGGCCGCCATTCTCCCGGTGCTTCAGGGTTTTCACCGCTGGCGATGGTTCAGGCCATGGTTCTACCTCGGTCCACCGCGACAAAGGCCGGACGCATGAATGGACGAGTACGGAACTTGGTTGGTTCCCCTGATCTTGGGTCCCCCTTAGCTAGGTGTCAAGCGGGTGTGCGTTGATCGTAAGTGCCATGTGTTGACGATGTATGATGATCGTGTGTGCTACATGCCACATATTTGTATCACGATGATGTTGTTGCTACGTTTGATATGATGACGATGATGATTATGTGCTGTGCAATATTTGTGATGCATTTCAATGTATATTACTGCTATTTTTGCTGTGCGTGCTGTGTTGTGCTGGAAAATGGAGCGGAAAGCCAAATGGTATGGTCTGTGCCGACGGCATAGCCGTCGGCACAGCCACCTGGATGTGCCAAATGGCAGGAGCTGTGCCGACGGCTATGCCGTCGGCACAGGAAGGTAGGCGGCCAGCAGCTGGGCGGCGCTGCTGCGACGCGGCTGGGGCTGACGAGGTTGGGCCGACGGCTTGGCCGTCGGCACAGAAGCTGAACGGGGGACGCGTGGCAGGCTCTGGTTGTCTGAGCGAGGCGGCTGTGCCGACGGCCTGCAGATGGGCTGGGCTAACGGCCGTTTGGGCGTCGTGGGGCCCACGACGAAGGGGCCGACGGCAACTGTGCCGACGGCAACGTCCCACCGTCGGGCTACCTACTGTGCCGACGGCCAGACGTGTGCCGACGGCGAGGCAGGCTGTGCCGAGCCACCTTGTGCCGACGGCAAGGTGCCGACGGTGGCCGTCGGCACAGGCGAAAGATCGGCATCCGGAACGTCTTCATCTTCGCTAAAGAAAAAACCCTAGGACCACCACCATGAAAGTCGGAATGGCCGGCCCCCACGCCGCTGCCATGGATGGGAACCGCGGTCCATCTTCCTCCTCCAACCCGGCCGGTGGAGGTCAGCAGCGATCCCGTTGCCGCCCTTTCCCCGCCGAGTTCTGCCACACCACCGCGTCTGCTGCCATGATCTAGGTGAAGTAGCCGAAGGCCACCGCCACAAGACACGTCGTCCACCGTCGCCGCCCCTGGAAGACCCCGCCTCCACGCGAAGGGGGTCCATGGACGCGCCACCACCGCCCCTGCCTTTTGAAGCCAGACGCGGCCGCCACCGCCGACTCAGACGGCGGCAGGCGGCAGCGGCCAGGAGGAGGAAGATGGGCCGCCTCTTCTTGAGTTCGGGTCGTCGCCCAAAGCCGCCTCGCGCGAGACGACCCGGTGCGAAGGTGGGAAGGTAGGAGACGGGATGGGAGGGGGCGGTGGTGGAGAGAGGGAGAGGCGGCGGCGGCGCTGGGATTGTGGAGGGTGGAGGTGCGGCGGCTAGGTCAGGGAGAGACAAACTTCTTACAATACAGTCTATCAAAAGTATCTTTCCCCACACTATGTTCATCAGCATCTTCGACATCAAGCCTACAAGCACACAAAGAATCAACCATCTTGCCTTCACGCAGCCTTTACACAGAATTTTGTCTTTTTACATACAACACAAAAAATATTGGTTTTTTATGAAACGACTTTGGAAGTACATAGGACATCGAGATGTGCACGCAACATTTTTTGTCGGTACATTTTGAAATTTTGAATGCGTTTAAAACGTCTTTCGAAAAGGGGAAAAATGTTTCTAGAAGGGGTTGCCAACAACAAAAAGACCTATTTCATTTGTCAATAACTCGTTATGTAAACCCATGGTATTTCGTATCGATCTTTAGTTTTCCCACTTTCACTTAATTTCCTACTTTACCTATCTTCGCATCCATAATTCGTTAGAGCACTTCACATGAGGACTTAAATACGAAAGAAATAATATATCGAGTATAAACCTATCGTCGTAATGCTTTCCCACCTCTAGATCTATTTTCTAGTTCCAAAAAACAAATACATGTTGGACGTTGCTGAATGCTGCATTATGTGGTACAACGATACTGCTCAGAACTATATCCAAAATAACATCAGGTAACGTCAACACAGCTCAATAACTTGCAGACCGTACGCTAGTGATCGCCGGAATGTTGTTCTCATGAAACACCAAGTAATGAGTTTCGGAAGGCTCCGATAGCAAATGGAACAGTGCATATTTTGCCTAGAGTTCACATATTCGGGTGGTATTCAATCGTGCGCACCCATGTTTTTATTCGGACCGTTTGGTTCCGGAGGGAGCGGCGCGAAGCTCTGTTCTGTGTTGACATCAAGAGACTTTTGGTCCATGGTGAAGTCAGAAGCAGAGAATTTCATGAAGGCGAGATTGGAGGATTAGCTAAAGATGGTTCAAGTCTCCGCGATGTTGAGGAACTTGCTTGGTATTTCGGGATTCGCAGCAGTGGTATGAAAGTGGGGGCGGCAGTACGGGTGAAGTTCAGAGTCCTACCTTTCAGGGTGAAAACCCAAGGTCTGGTCTTAACTGGTTGTGCCTGGCAATGACCTTGTTGGAGACATTGTTTTGAAAGCGGGACTATCTTCAGGGTGAAAAACCTAAGATCTTTGATCGCGCGATGACAACACTGGTGCACTCTTCCCTTTTTGGAGGCGTTTTTGGAGAGTGTATTTTAGGTGTTGTTTAGGGGTGGATGTATTACTATTGCTAGATCTGGGATACTATAGCGGGACTTTTCTTTCTTAGTTTTCTTTTATCTTTTGTTGGCTGTGTGCATCCGTACTGCCATTAGGATGTTGCATTGTTGCAGAAGCTGGATGTAATTGATTTTTTCTACAAAGAGCATATATTAATATTGGAGATACCAATTACACCCAGCCTCTGCAAAAACGCATTGTCCTAGCAGCCTTACAGATGCACACAACAAAAAAAGAAAGAAGAATTACAGAAAAAAAAAGTCCCGCTATGGCATTTTAAACATTGAAACAACATCACTAACACCACCAACACATCACCATAAGTCCAACTTCTTCAAAAGCGGCGCCTCAAAGAAGGGAACAGTGCACAAGCGATGTCGTCGGCCGATTAAAGATCTGGATTTTCACCCTGAAGAAGGTCCTCACTCTCAAAACAATACTTTCAATAAGGCCATTGCCAGACACAACCAATTAAGGCCAGACCTTGGATTTTCACCCTGAAAGATAAGACTTTGGTCTTCTCCTGTGCAGTCGCCCCCACTTGCATGCCGCTGCTCCAAGTCATGAAACACCAAGCCAACTCCTGCTCGCCCCAAAGAACGGATCCTCCATTGCTAGTCCTCAGATCTCGGCCTTCATGGCATTCTCTGCCAGCATCATGGAACGAGAACATGCCCCATGATTTTAACAGCTAGCAGAACTTCGAAGCGCTCCTCTTAAACCAAACGGCCAAAGTAAAACATGGGTGCGCACGACCGAGTCCCACCCGATCCAGCAGTCTCCAGGCGTGAATCGCCCATGGAAGATCGTCGGCGGCGCCTCCCGGAACCCGTCACTCTAGCCAGATCAATGGGGACACAGCTCTGGCAGATCAACACCTTGACACAAATTGGAATCCTAGGACCGCCGCCTTTATTCAGGTCGCGCCCCCACGCCGGCGACCATCCCAGGCCGGCCAAGGTTGCCGCCGGAGACACCAAGCGCAGATCGCGTTGTCCGAAGACACCATACACGCCCTAGGCACTGCCGCAGCAGAACGCCAGCCCACCACCGGCGACAACAGCCGTCGCCGGCTTCCATGCCTCTCCATCTCGCCGCCGAAATGCGATGACCGATCGAAAGATCCAGCACCACTATCCGCAGGCCGACCCTCTCCGGCGAAGAAGAGAGCCGGCTCCACCATCGAACCCAAGGCTGCTGCCTCGGGCAACCTCGTGTTGCGGGAGAAGCCCGAGACCATCTCCACGCACCGATGAGAGGCTGGGGGAAAATGGCGCAGACCATGTGACATAGGCATCCCAAATGGGCCTGCCGAAGATAGTACCCGGGGTTTACTGAAGGCCCACTACCCGAAGAATAAGAAGATTCGGAAGCCCAAGATGTTATTAAGGAAAGCTAGAGTTGTAATAGGAAGTGTTATTTGTAATCTTGCGGGATGAGTTAGAAACCATCCCGGGCTCTGTAACTTGTACAACACGAATCCCTCGGCTCCGCCTCCTATATAAAGGGGGGTCGAGGGACGAGGAAGGCATCGAATCATTGTCTACAAACCCTAGTTTTCACAATCGTCGAGTACTTTTCGGCTGAAACCTTCGAGATCTACTTGCCCTCTACTTCTAACTAAACCCTAGCCTACAATCCATAGGCATTGACAAGTTGATACCTTGTCAATTGGCGCCATCTGTGGGAACTAGAGGCGTAAGGATCTGATCTCGATGGCACGCTCAAGATCTTCGACATCATCAACCGCAAGCAACGCAATGGATCGATGATCCAGTTGAGGCAAGGCGAGTTATTCGACGATCCAAAGCTTTCACAGTGATCAAAGGGGAATTATACAAGCGAAGTATTTCAGGCGTCCTGCAAAGGTGTGTCACACCCGAAGAAGGAAGAATAATTCTGAAGGATGTACACGAAGGAATATGTGGCCACCACGCAAGTAGTCGAGCTATTGCAGCCAAGGTTTTTCGGGCAGGATTCTATTGGTTGACATCAATCGAGGATGCCAAGGAAATAGTAAGAACTTGCGACGCGTGTCAAAGGTTTGCCGCAAAACCTCACTCTCCAGCGGCGTAACTAACACCAATACCATTGTCGTGGCCCTTTGCCCAATGGGGACTCGATATGGTGGGCAAGTTGCACAAAGCTTCGCCTGGAGGGTATGAGTACTTGCTGGTCGCTCGTCGACAAATTCACCAAGTGGGTAGAAGCGAAGCCAATAAATTCACCAGATGCAGCATCGGCAATAAAGTTTGTGAAAGGCCTCGTTTTTCGGTTTGGGGTGCCTCATAGCATTGTTACAGATAATGGTTCAAACTTCACATCCAAGGAATTCAAGGAACACTGCGCATAAGTAGGCATTAAATTGCACTTTGCGTCAGTTGGGCACCCGCAAACTAACGGACAAGTCGAGAAAGCCAATGGTATCATCTGCAACGGCCTCAAAAAGCGCCTACTAGGACCGCTTGAAAAAGCTCGACATACTTGGCCAGAGGAATTGCCAAGTGTTTTGTGGAGCATCCGAACAACAGCAAATACGGCGACACAAGAAACTCCGTTTTTCTCGTCCACGCGAGCCGAAGCAGTACTACCAATTGAAATAGAGCATGATTCTCCAAGGGTAACAGAGTATGACGAAGAAACATCACAAAAAGCTCGGGAGGATGACATGGACGCACTCGACGAAGCTCGCGATGAAGTACTTTCATGAGTCACCAAATACCAGCAAGACCTCAAAAACTACCACAGTCGACGGTTAAGACCAAGATCTTTTCAAGTCGGGGATTTGGTCTTGCGGTTAAATCAAAAAAGTACTGAGAAGCTCGAATCACCATGGTTGGGGCCTTACGTTGTCACGGAAGTCATCGACGGAGGCGCATACAGGATCAAGGACAAGAAGACAGGGGCTCCCGAGAAAAACCCCTGGAACGTAGCACAGCTCAGGCGGTTCTACGCCTAGAGTCGAAATATAGTCCTTCTCTGTAAAAATACAATGTACTGAAACGCCCGCGAGTTTTCAGACGCACTCTTTTCCTTTTTGGGGCACCGAGTGGGGCCGGAAAGGTTTTTAATGGGGCGGGCTCGCGGTGCTGCAATATAATAAAGATAGTGGAGATATATTTCTTATTCTTCGACACGCTCGGGGGCTCAACGCCTCCAAATCTCAAAATACGTACAATATAGACAAATCAGACTTACCAAAATATTTCGCCTTGGTACACTAAATACCTCGCCAAATTATAAATATAGTGTACACGTCAAAAATCTTATTGCTTTGGTCCAAGATACCTCGCAACAAAAAAATAGAACTTCAACATTAAGATACTCGAAGGATTGCAACCTATTCGGTGAAAAAAGTAAAGATATCTCCTCACGGCAAGAGGAAAAGTCTTCGAGATGGAAAAAAACAGTACAACTCTAGCCAGAAGGCTCGGGGGCTCCAACAATATAGAGCAGTTTACAATATACAACAAATTTCTTCGGAAATCAAAAAAGATAAAGACATAATGTTGTCCAATATAGTACAAATCAGTCAAAACCTAAAATACTATCTATGGACAAGCCTCTGGTTGTTTTATGCTCAGCATAGGACCCCTTGACGAAGAATTCTGAGTCCATTCGAAGAAGCTCATCTATCATCGACTCAGCCACAGGAGTTACCATCTCATTGATTGAGTCAATATCATTTTTTCGCCGTGATTTCTTGGCCAGGCAATCAGCAACAATCTTCGTCAGGTCTAATTTTGGATGGCAAATATGTATCATAATCATGGCGAACCTTGCTCCAAAGATCAACTGAGCTCGCACAAAATTATGAATGCGGGGAGCATCTCTGAAAACCTCCAGCAATTCAGGAAGAGTCTTGGGAATTTCATTCCGAGGAAACAAAGTTTTGTAAACAAGGGTTAATGTTGTCATGCAAAAATTGAGAAATTCGCGCACTTGGCAAGCACGATCTTGAAACCTGATAATTTGCTGGGTTCGTTCGTGGGAGGCCCGAATAAAGAGCCATGGTTAAGGGAAAGATTGACGAGAAGATTTGTTCTCTCGTTCACTCTTCGATCTTCGGCGGCAGCATCAAGAACCGAGCCTATTTAGCGACAAGGCAAGAAATTTGAAGGGGGGCACAGCAAAATAAAGAGGAGGCATTGCGAGGTTGGAAAAACATACCTAACATATCTGTGCTAGCCTCCAACATTAGCTCGAGCATGCTATTTTCTCGGTAGTGGCTCCTTTTGCTTCCAATACAGCGAGTATCCTTGGCAGCCATAGCCTCTTTGGCTTGTTGGAGAGCAAGTTTTCCTTGTTCGGATGCTCTCCGAGATTGTTCCATCATCGCAAGAGTTTGTTTCTTCATGGATTGAAGTTGTTGTCGAAGTTCTTGCAAATCTTCCGACGAATGTTTGCTTGAAGAACCTTCGAGGGGGTTATCATCGATTAGCATTTTCTTCGAGAAGGAAGAAGCAGGAGAAGCATCGGCAGAGCAAGGATTGGTCGAATAGTTGTCAAATATTAACTGGAAAAGAAAGCGCCAGGATCAATGATAGTGCCAGAGGGAATTTCATTAATTTCTAGAAATATTTACATAGGCATTACAAAAGAAGTTTCTCCTAAAGGACTACCAGGATAATTGTCGCCACAGCTAAATTGGCGACAAGGGCAAAAGAAACAGAGAAAGCAAAAAACAAAGAGGCATGCAACTAGACCTCCGGCCTTGATGAGCTAGGAGTTGAAGATGGTTTGATCCCGAGATAGGCCAGGATTTTCTTCGTGTTGGGCTTGGCTGCCTTAATCAACGACCTCCATCTTGATTGCTCTATCTGATTGGTGTCGCCAACCTTCATCAAATCAACAGTTTGTTGGCTGTCCGCAACCAAAGCAACAGTGCTCTCGACAGCAATCTTCATGTTCTCCTGGCGCATTTTCAGTCCAAGGTCCTCTGATGAATTGAAGCTCCGGGCAAGGGCAAGAAAAGTCGTAGGTTCCTCTTTCTTCGGGAAGAAGTAGGGGAACAGCTTCGACAGTCCTGCGTCAGCATTCGCCACGCCTTCACGAATTTCGGATCCATGAAACTCCAGATAAGAAAGTGCGTCAAGGAGAGGATCATTGTCGGGATTCTCCAGATCAAACTCTTGGTTTGTTTGGCCTGCCACAGGAAACAAATGTTGGTCAAAAACAAGAAAAAGCAGGTCATATAAAAAATAGAAGAGATCGAAAAGATTACCTTTGAAGCGCCGACTTTGCAAATTCACGCGCTTGAGGATTCCCTGTTCACGAGCAGCCTGTGCGGCTTTGTGCTCATTCAATGCAGCTTCAGCATCCTCAAGTCTCTTCTGCAGTTCCTCGACACTAGCAATTTTTGCTTTGGCTTCATCAGCCTCTGCTTTGGCTTCGCTAGCAACAAGTTCGGCTTTCTTGCGGGCCGTTTCACTTTGCTCCAGTTTTTGAGCAAGTGCGTCGGCACGTTTGGTTGCCTCTGCAAGTTTCTCTGTCGAAATAAAAAAGAAAGGTCAAAAATTGCGACAAACGACAGGAGCAAGAAGTCAAAAACAACGACAGCAAAAAAGTTATTACCCTCGGTTCTGCCGGCATACTCACGGTACCCAATGAATTGGGATCCGATGCGGATAAGCTCTTTGATCATGGGCTGTCAAAGAAGAACAAAGAAATAAAAACATCGGTATAGAAAAAGAGTGAAGGCGTAAAAAAGCAAAATAGAGGAAATATAGATATTGGCAAGAAAATTAACAAACTTACATCGTCCAAGAGCAGAGTAGAAGAGCCACCAAATTGAGGGGCAGGCTCAATGATCGTTTCAATCCTTGTCCTTTTTGGCGAAGGAGCAAGGGGGCTTGATGGCGGAGTAGTGGTGATGACGTTTCGTTGAGGAGGCGAGGATTCTTCTCCTTCAACTAGCGTATCCGAGGGAAGTAAAGTATGTGACGTGCTCGTCCGAGGAGCCACGTCAACAGTTGGTACTTCTTCCTCGTCATCGCTGTGATTAAAAATCGACAGCATAAAAAGCAAGACAAAACAAACATTTCGAGTACAGAAATAAGGAGAAATACAAATGACTTACGAGCTGACGAGGGATTCGAGATAAGGATCGTAAGCTGCCTTCTGATGTGAAGGATCAACTTCTTCGGCTTTGGAAGTGCCGGAATCTTCGACATCATCCCTTTTCCTTTTGCCTTTCGGGGAGACAGCGGGAGGAGGAGATTGTGCCGACGCGAGTACCTTCGGAAGAACCCGCGATTTTCGAGAATCCACGGGTTCATTCACAAAAGATGGAGCTTCTTGATTGTCATCAGTGACAATGGCCCTTTCTTTGACTTCTCCACCTTCAGGAAGAGGAGGAAGCGAGACAAGGTCTGGATGATTCTGTGCAAAATAAAATAGGGAGAGACGTCAGAAAAGAAGTTACAAAAAAACAGTTAGCAAAGCAACAACAAGGCAATAGACAAAGATTACCTGGGGAGTGGATTGGCGGCGCTGAATGGTTTTACACGACAAGAAGCAGGGACAGGATCCTTTTTGCTGAGAGATGAGTTTTTTCGGACAAGCTTTTCCAAGTCTTTGACCTCTAAATCCACCGACAGTCGATCTACATTCTCGTTGCCAGCATATCTCCATAGAGGATATTTGCGAGCCTGAAGCGGCTGCACTCTAGTTCTAAGAAAATATGAAGTAATTTGGATACCCGATAACTCTTTGCCGCGAGTATTTTGCAACTCGTGGATACGAGCCATCAAGTTTTCCGTCGACGCCCTTTCTTCTTCGGTGGCCTCCGCGTCCCAGGAGCGGCGGCGAAAAATTTTCTCGGCACCATCAAAAGGAGGGACGTTGTCCTCCGCACATCCATGGTTCTCCTCCTGAATGTACAACCACTTCTTGCGCCATCCTTGAACTGAGTCAGGAAGCTTGACGTCGAAGTAGTCGACGGTGGGCCGAACAGAATCACAACGCCGCCTATATTATAGGCGACATTGGGCGAGCCATTACGGCGGCGAAGAAAATGCGCTTCCAAAGCGCCCGGTTAGGGCTGGACGCCAAGGAAGGCCTCGCACAGAGTGATGAAAATGGAAATATGGAGGATTGAATTTGGCGTAAGGTGGTGGAGTTGCAGACCGTAGATAAAAAGAAGTCCACGGAGAAAAGGATGAATGGGGGCGGAAAGACCGCGGATGAGGTGATCGACAAAACTTACCCGGTACCCCATTGGAGGGGTTGGGTAGCTTTCCTCACTGGGGAAGCGCAATGCCTGGGGTTTCTTGCTGATCCCCAGCTTCCTCAGCATGTTGACGTCTTGAGCGGAAATCTTCGATCTTTCCCACTCCGCCGTTCCAAGATCCACGGCGGCCATGGAGGACTCCGGCGTGCTGTGCCTTGTCAATCGACGAGGTGGCATCAACAATGGTGCAGGATTCGCAGCTTGGAGGCGAGGAGCTTAGGAGGTTGTGGATCGCAGGAGGAATTTGCAGCTGAGAGAAGGAGGACGGCGCGAGCGGAAGTGCCCAAGGAGGAAGAAGACGAACTTATATAGGGGTGCGGTGAAACGACGAACCGTTGGATAAGGAAAAAGTGTGACAGATGATAGTCACGTGGCATCAAGGGTAAAAAAGTAATTCAACGTTGCGGAAGTTACGGTGCGTGCGCCAGAAAAAGCGGAGGACGTGTGTCCCCCACTTGCACGACGTGTCAAGATAGTGGATTAATTGGGCCCGCATGGCAGCGAGAAAAGGCTTGTCGCAAATTTTTGATAGGCAATCGTGGCTATCGTCAGCAACAACGTTATCTTGACAGAAGAAAAACTTCGACTCAGCAGCTTCATAAAAGACGACACGGAAAAATAATGATTGAGCCTTTGATCAAATACAAGTTTCTGATCAAATGCTCGGGGGCTACTTTGGAAAAAAGAAAAAAGATCTAGAAAGACAAAATAGAAATGGCATGAGCCTATGACCAAATACAAATATTTGTTCATAGCCTCGGGGGCTACTCCCATCGGGAGCGCTGTTCGCGCACCCGAGAAATTATAAAACTTCGGGAGAAAAAAGGAAATATGTCGGCATAAGGCGTGGAGCCTACACCCAAGTACAAGTCCTTGGCTGTAGCCTCGGGGGCTACTCCCATCGGGAACGCTGCTCGCGTGCCCGATGAAATTATAAAAGAAAGAAAGAAAGAGAAAAAAGAAAGATAGAAGAGCAAAAGAGTATATTTCGAGTTATAATTAACTCTACATATACTCCCATCGGGAGAGCAATATAAGTCATCTTTGACTCGATAAAATGTGCCATTCAAACAGCCGAAAAAGCACTCGACAATATATTCTCAGAACGCCAAAGTTGCGATCAATTTCTGAATGCCGCAAGTTTGCGAAGATAAGACCCCAGATCCGTTCTGCTGGGCGTGGCATCGCCGAAGACTGCGCTCTGCTACTTTTATCCGTATCAACAGATACGAAGAAAAATCCAAACGGACGCGTTAGGTACCCGATAAACCTTACAGGGACTCGACAGAATGGTAAGACCTTAAGCGGCACCTGTCGAAGTTTACACCGGTATCCCGAGATCATGTCGAGGGACGTGATTTTGAAGTAGGTTTTTGCGGATTGCCACTAGAGCAGTTAACTAGTACCTGATTCGTCAGATGAACTAGCCCCAATTACCATTATCCCTGTACAATATAGATGTCAATGAGGAAAAATATAGAAAAGTCAAAGCTGTCGAATAAAAATAAACAGTGGAGATTTTCCTTGACCCTACAATTCAAGCAAAATCTCGGGGGCTACTGACATAGGCATCCCAAATGGGCCTGCCGAAGATAGTACCCGGAGTTTACTGAAGGCCCACTACCCGAAGAATAAGAAGATTCGGAAGCCCAAGATGTTATTAAGGAAAGCTAGAGTTGTAATAGGAAGTGTTATTTGTAATCTTGCGGGATGAGTTAGAAACCATCCCGGGCTCTGTAACTTGTACAACACGAATCCCTCGGCTCCGCCTCCTATATAAAGGGGGAGTCGAGGGACGAGGAAGGCATCGAATCATTGTCTACAAACCCTAGTTTTCACAATCGTCGAGTACTTTTCGGCTGAAACCTTCGAGATCTACTTGCCCTCTACTTCTAACTAAACCCTAGCCTACAATCCATAGGCATTGACAAGTTGATACCTTGTCACCATGGGCCTGGCTGCCGCCCACCACCAGCCCCTGCCGGTGTGCTGCGGGGGAGAGCCGATGGGTGGAGTGGGGCCGCAGCGCCAGGTCGCCACTACCCATCACCATCCACGCTGACCGGTCGCAGCGTCGAGGAGGAGGGATCTCGTCTGCCATCCACTGCGCTTCAGCGAGGAAGGCCCCCCGCCGCCGCCACGCCCCGCGGTCTTTGCCCCGGCGGCGCTACCGGCGGCGGCGGGAGGCGGCTAGGGTTGGGAGGGGTGCGGGAGAGGGTTTCGTGCGAGGGGTCGCGTGCCTGTAAAAAATCAGCAAAGCGGCCACGAATCTCTGCAGCCACTGGATGTAATTGATATCTTTTGATATTAATATATTCCCTCTATCGAAAATAAGTTTGTCTCGCGTACGTGAATGCTTTATGGTGGAACAAGTGAACAATAAGTGAAGTGAAATCGAACATATTTGAATTGTTTAAAATAAAAATAAAAATAAACTGTTATTTTTCATGGTCGTGAGCATGTATTGATTTTTTTTTTGATCGTAATCCACTGCTTTATTAAACGGGACAGCGGTTACATTCGGACTGAATCACGTCAGTCAGAAATCCAGGTATTACATCAAAGCGACTAGAACTAACTACGCTTAAAGCTTCTCTAGCACAACAATGTGCAGCTTTATTTCCTTCTCTACCGATATGAAGAAGCTTGACCTCCTGGAAAGAGTAGCATAAGAGCTTCATTTCCTTTATAATGTGAGCCCCCAAAAATCTTGGCTCCTTTTCTTCCTTCCACATGTCCACAACCGAGGTACAATCGGTTTGGATGATAAGCTTGGGGATCCCAAGTCTCACCGCCGCCTCCAGGCCATCCCAACACGCCAGTAGCTCACTGAGAAGAGGATCATCCACATAAGCATGCTTCCGACACCCTACCTCTACAAATTCCGCTAAGTCGTTACGAATGACATAGCCTGAACCAGCTTCGCCCGTTCTGCAATTCAGAGACCCATCAGTATTAACCAAAGACCATCCAGCCGGAGGTCTCTGCCATTTTGCCCCAGCCCGCACCTTTGATTGCTGCGAGGGCGGCATCTCCAGTAAGGACAATTGTTCTTCAATCAGCTTCATTGATCCCAGCGGCTTATACTCGCTCCTCCCCATGCACGTATTTATTCCTACTGGACCATATACACCACAGCAGTGTCATCACTATCGGGATATGCTCCGCTGACAGGAAAGAACCCATCAGTAGATCTTGCAGCCAGGAAGCCGGGTGCACTCGTGGTATAGACACCCCAAAGTGATCAAACGACGCTGACCAGAACTGCTTTGCATGATCACACTTCACCAAAGCATGAAATAACGTTTCTTCCTCATGCCCACATAGTTTACATGTGCCATTATCCATAATATGTCTCCTGGACAACTCAGAGTAGGACGAAAGAAATCCTTTGATGGCTCGCCAACAAAAGACCCGGACCTTTGGAATCACTCGGAGCCTCCATAACTTCTTCCACATCGCTGCAGAATTCGATGTTTCAGGGACATCCACAATGTCCTGTACCAGCAAACGGTAAGCTGACCTGACAGAGTATACGCCTGTCTTCTCCTCGTTCCAGGCCCAGAAGTCGTCGCCCCCATGCCGTGGACGCGGCAAGCGAAGGGCAGCTTCCGCATCCATAGGACTTAGGGTATTACGCACCAGCTCTTCATTCCATTGACCAGACACTTGGTCGATCAAGTCCGCGACACGTGATAGATTCGTGTCCGTATTGACAGTGAAGGGTTTAAGCCCTGGAACTCCTGGCAGCCATGGATCCGACCACAAACGAGTATCGTTGCCATCCCCCACGCGACGAACCAGGCCCCTCTTCAACACATCCCTGCCACAGATTATGGCCTTCCATACTTTTGAAGCTCTCTTTGGACAACAAGCTGAAAGGATGTCTCCGTTCGGATAGTACCTCCCTTTCAACACTCTTGCACACAAACTGTGAGGATTAACTAGTAACTGCCATGCCTGCTTGCCCAACATCGCATCATTGAATTTCTGTAGGTCCCTAAACCCGAGACCACCTCTCCCTTTGGCCACAGACATCTTCTCCCATGTCTGCCAGTGCATGCCTCTTCGGTCAAGTGAACCACCCCACCAGTATTTGGACGCAATCGTCGTTAATTTGGAGCACAAACCTTTTGTGAGTTTGAAACAACTCATAGCATAGGTTGATAGGGATTGGAGAACTGACTTTATAAGCACTTCTCGAGCCGCAAAGGATGCCATCTTCTCACACCATCCCTGGGCCCGTGACTTTATAGGCATTGATTTATTCTAAGGCCCTTTGCACCGCGCGGTGATTTGGTAGTTTTCATAATAGTGATATGTACTAGTATCTAGGCTCAGTCTGAGAAGTTTTTTTTTTTTTTTTTTTGGGGTAGTCTGAGAAGTTTCTTTATTCTAGGAAAGAAGTAAACTTCTATTTTACATGATCTATTCTGAACTTGTCAGCGGCATGTGGGATTTCCTGTATAGTTCAGCACCAAGAAAAATAAAGATTTTTTTCACTATTTCCTTTCGGCAATGCATAGACAAATTTATTCTCATTGCAGTTGATTGATCTGATCTACTCTTTTATGGACATCTGTTGTCGGGTAACTATGTAAAACTGCAGGCTCACACCCTAAGTAGTACAACAGACTGAAGCTAAGCCTCTACTGTGAACTGTTTTTTTTTTTTTGAACAGATAAGGCCCCGAAGGATCGAGAAGCTCCACTAAACGGTGGGTACAAATACAAAAAAGGACCTTGTCTTGAGTAGCACTAGCACAAGAGTCCTGAAATATTACAAGAAGAACCCCAAAAAGATAAAGTGAAAAGCAATCAAGTCCTTCTTCTCCACCACGCCATTGACTGAATCTCGGGCCACGGTCGCTGGCGGCGACGCCGGGGACTACACCACTTGCTTCGTCGCCAGGATGGACACCGTGCCGAGATTGAAGATCTTCCACCACAGCACTAAAGCCTGGAGGAAGTTGATTCTCCCGGAGCAAATTCTCCCGAGGTGCGGAGAGGCCCCCTTGGCCAAGGATAGCGGCGGCTGAAGACGCCGACGCTTGGGATCTGCCGCCGATTGAGAGCTTCCGACGTGATGAGCACCGCACGCTCACCAGTGTGCCTCCGAACTCTAGATCGACGAACTATGGGGCTCGCACCCTCCTGTCTGTCTCTACGACCACAAGGAGGAGGAAGAGCTGCCCAAGGATTCACCAAACCCAGAGTCAGAGAGAAGTACCAGGATCTCCGCTCCGCCGGGGAGAGCTTACAGCTTCGCCTCTTCTCCTCGCCTCCACGACTGGCCAGAAGAAGCTCCGTTGTGCGCCGCAGAAAGCATCGCCCCTCCCCCTCGCCTCCATGGCCGTTCAGGGGAGGCTCTGCTTCGCAGCACCTCGGCAGCAGAAGATCCGCAACCCCTACTTTATTTGCGGAGACAGTGGTGTTAGAGTTGTAATACCAGGTTATAGTATGTAATACGTATACCATACATAGATGTGTATTGGATACGAAAACCATGTACTCCTATACCCTATATAACATGCAACCCATACGAGATCCAAGTACGGTTCCCTCAAACACTTTTTACATGGTATCAGAGCCACCTCTTCCATGACCTAGCTGCCAAGACACCGCCGCCGCCGCCGCTGAAGATCAGCCGCCGCCGCCGCTACATCAAGCCTTGCCGCCACTGCAGATCATCTGATGTCGCCGCCTATACACGTCCTACACACAAAAAAGCCTAAGACATCTCGCCGCCGCCGCTTCCGTAGCCGCCGCCGCCAAAACCAAACCCTAACAAACAAAACCTACAATCTACATCAAGCCGCCGCCGCCGCACCTGTTGTGCCGCCGCCGCATCTACGATCTACGTCAAGCCGCCGCCGTTGCACATCTCCTGTGCCACCGTCGCGATCACGATCTGCAGATGACGTCCTCGTCCTCTGCCACAACGCTCGCTGCAGCCCTTGGGGCTCCCCCCACACAACTCCAGACTCGAGAAAACGCTCTTATCTGGAAGGCATTGGTCGTCCCCGCCCTTCGTGGCGCGTGCGTTCTCGATCTTGTCGAAGGCAAGGACAAGTCTCCTGTCAAGACGCTCGAGACCGAAGATGAGAACAACAAAGCGGTCACAATGACGAACCCTGCATACATGACCTGGATCGCCCGCGACCAGCAAGTTCTTCGTTGGCTCCTCAATTCCCTGTCTCCGGACGTTCTGGCGCATATCGTCGGACTGGAGTCATCTGCTGAGGTTTGGGAAGCAATCAATGCCCATGTTTCTGTCTCCTCGAAGTCACGGATCCAACACCTGCGGACTGCTCTTGTTGAAACCAAGAAAAATGACATGTCCGCCGACAAGTATTTCTCCAAGATGAAAGGCATTGCCCAGGAACATGCTGCTGCGGGTAAACCACTTGATGATGATGAGCTAGTCGGGTATGTCCTGACAAATCTGGGCAGCGCCTACCGCAACTTGATCACTGCCGTTCGCGCCAACCCTAACACCACCTTGTCTGATCTACTCAATCAAGTCCAAGCCTTTGATCGCCTGCACAAAGATGAAGACAACACCAGCTTCACATCATCTGCAAATCTGGCCCGTCGTGGAGGTGGCACTCCCTCCCGTGGACGTGATGATCGTGGCCAGGACCGCTGGCGCGATGACCGTGGTCAGGACCGTTGGCGTGATGATCGCCCTCCTCGCCGTACTGATGATGGGCATGGCCGTGACAATGGAGATCGCCGTGGTGGTGGTGGTCACCGTGGCGGCTATCAGGGTTGAAATCAGGATCGACGCGACAATGGGCGCCCCCGCCGTCAGCCTACACGCTACGTGGACACCACCTGTCAGATCTGTGACATACATGGACATCCAGCCAAGGATTGCTGGTGGCGTTATGGTGATGATCATCGTGACCGTGACAATGGAGACCGCAATGCAAGCAAGGATGCAAAATTTGCATCTCATGGCGTGGACACAAATTGGTACTATGACACGAGCGCCACGAGATCACATAATCGGGGAGCTGAAGAAGCTTTCTACTCATGATAACTACACTCGGACAAGATCAAGTTCGCACTGCTGAAGGCACAGGTATGCACATAAGTCATATTGGTCATTCACAATTGCGCACCCCTCATGCATCCTTTAATCTCAATTCCATATTACATGTTCCCAGTGCATAAAAAAGTCTTCTATCCGTTCATAGATTCACTCTTGATAATCATGTTTTCATTGAATTCCATCCTTTCTTTTTTGTGATCAAGGACCAGGCAACTCGACGCGTTCTGTTTAGGGGTCCCTGCTATGGTGGCCTCTATCCCTTGATGCCCACATCCAGTGTGTCTTCCAAGCATGCATACATCACAATAAAGTCGTCATCCTCTACATGGCATCGCCGCTTAGGACATCCCTCTTCATTCGTGGTTCACCAAGTTCTTAGGCAGAATAAAATAGCTTACACCCCAGAGAGTACCCCATATGTATGTGATTCTTATCAGCTGGCCAAGAGTCATCAGCTACCATACCCTACGTCTAGTAGTTGATCCACTGTTCCTTTGGAACAAATATTCTCTGATGTATGGGGTCCTGCTCCTCTCTCTGCTGGGAAACATTCATATTATGTAAGCTTTATTGATGATTTTAGTAAATTTACTTGGATTTATTTGCTTAAGAGTCGTGCAGATGTTTATCAAGTCTTCCTTAATTTTCAGCAATATGTTGAACGTAAGTTTGATAGGAAAATTGTTACTATGCAAACTGATTGGGGAGGTGAGTATGAGAAGCTTAATGCCTTGTTTCACAAAATTGGCATCACCCATCATGTCTCTTGTCCTCATGCTCATCAGCAAAATGGATCTGCAGAGCGAAAACACCGTCACATAGTTGAAGTTGGCTTAGCTTTACTTGCAAATGCATCCATGCCACTCAAATACTGGGATGAAGCCTTTCTCACTGCCACATTTCTCATTAATTTGCTTCCTAGTAAGGTTATTGATCTTGAAACACCAGCTGAACGCCTTCTTCATATCAAACCCAACTATGATGCTCTTCGTGTTTTTGGGTGTGCGTGCTGGCCTAACCTTCGCCCATATAACAATACGAAGCTAGCTTTCCGCTCTACCCGATGTGTGTTTCTTGGCTATAGTCCTCGCCACAACGGTGTTAAATGTCTCGACATGGCCACTGGCAGTGTATATATTTCTCGTGATGTCGTGTTTGATGAAAACGTCTTTCCCTTTGCATCCCTCCACCCCAATGTTGGTCCACTTCTTCGCAAAGAATTGCTCCTTCTTCCATCATCCACGACATCTCCTCATGAGGGTGCCTCTAATGTTAATGATCATGTGTCTATTGTGCCTATCACTAATACTCCGCAGGTTGCTGAACAAGTTGATTACAATCTGCTGCACCGCCCTGTTCAAATTCCTCAAGGAAATGACAATGCCTCTCAGTCCGAACACGGCGAAACTGGCACGGAAATTGATGAAGATTCGGTGGCAGATTCTGGGGAACATTCCCCTGCTCACGCCGATCCCGAAACGCCTCTGTTCGAGGCAGATTCTCCCGCCCTCGGGAGCCGCGGCTCTGCTGGCTCCTCGCGTGGCGAACACACGCCGTCGTCCCGTGCGGGCGCGCCACCTGGCGGCCGTTTTTCGCCCGCCGCAGACGACAGTGGCGCACACACGCCTCCTCCGAATCAAGGCGCGCCATCTGGCGGTCTGTCCCCGCCTGGGACTGCTGCTGCTGATCCCTCTAATGATGACCACATATCGGGCGGATCTTCTGTGCCTGGTCGCGGTGGGGAAGTTCCTACTGCGCCTCCCTCTGGTGTTCGTACCAGACTTCAACAAGGTATTAGACAACCCAAAAAATATACTGATGGTACAGTTCGGTATGGCATGTTTTCAGCTACAGGTGAACCATCATCTCTCTCTGAAGCTCTTGGTGATTCAAAGTGGCATCAAGCTATGAAGGAGGAATACAGAGTGCATTGTTAGAAAATCAAACCCGGCGTCTTGTTCCCCCAAGCGACAGCAAAAATTTGATTGACTCGTAAATGGGTATATCGTGTTAAAAGGAGAGCTGATGGCACCATTGATAGATACAAAGCAAGATTAGTTGCTAAAGGGTTCAAGCAAAGGTATGGCATTGATTATGAGGACACATTCAGTCCTGTAGTTAAAATTGCCACTGTCAGGATTGTTTTATCCATTGCTGTTTCTAGAGGTTGGCATCTTAGGCAGCTAGATGTCAAGAACGCGTTTCTTCATGGTGTTCTGGAAGAGGAGGTCTATATGAGGCAACCACCTGGTTTTGAGAATTCCACTACACCACATTATGTCTGCAAGCTGGATAAGGCATTATATGGGCTGAAACAAGCTCCTCGTGCCTGGTATGCAAAGTTGAGTTCTAAGCTGTGTGCTCTTGGTTTTACACCCTCAAAGGCAGATACTTCATTGTTCCTTTTTCACAAGTCAGGTATCACTATATTTGTTCTGGTTTATGTTGATGACATCATAGTTACTAGTTCCTCTAGCTATGCCATATCCGCTCTTCTCAAAGATTTGAACAAGAACTTTGCTATCAAGGATCTTGGTGACTTGCATTTCTTCCTTGGTATTGAGGTTAAACGGGTGAATGATGGTCTTCTCTTGACACAAGAAAAATATGCTACAGAATTGCTTGACAAGGTTGGTATGCGACTTTGTAAGTCAGCTCCTACACCATTGTCCACCTCGGAACAATTGTCTCTTGCAAGTGGTACACCCCTTGGCACTGAAGATTGCACACAGTTTAGGAGTATTGTTGGAGCGCTACAATACTTGACCCTGACTCGTCCGGATTTGGCATTCTCTGTTAATAAAATTTGTCAATATCTTCATGCTCCAACTACTGAACATTGGACAGCTGCGAAACACATTCTTAGATATGTCAAGAGTACAATAAAGCTGGGGATTACATTTACTTCATCAACCTCCACTTTTCTCAGTGCCTTCTCTGATGCGGATTGGGCAGGTGATATTGATGACAGACGGTCCACAGGTGGTTTTGCTATCTTTGTGGGTCCAAATTTGGTTTCATGGAGTGCCAGGAAACAAGCTACTGTGTCCGAGTCCAGATCGAGGCTGAGTACAAAGCATTAGCAAATGCTACAAGCAGAAATGATTTGGGTAGAGGCCCTTCTTATGGAACTTGGAGTTAAATTGCGTGCGAAGCCAACTCTTTGGTGTGATAATCTGGGAGCTACATTTCTGTCTGTTAACCCAGTGTTTCATGCTCGCACCAAACATACTGAGATTGATTTCCACTTTGTAAGAGAGCGAGTTGCTAGAAATCAGCTGGCCATTCAGTTTGTCTCAAGCAATGATCAGGTGGCAAGATGGTTTTACAAAAGTTCTTCCGGTCAAGAAACTTGATGAGTTCAAGCGTAATCTTAACCTGTCTGCAGGATTAGGTTAAGGGGGGCTGTTAGAGTTGTAATACCAGGTTATAGTATGTAATACGTATACCATACATAGATGTGTATTGGATACGAAAACCATGTACTCCTATACCCTATATAACATGCAACCCGTACGAGATCCAAGTACGGTTCCCTCAAACACTTTTTACAAGTGGCTCCCTCCTCAACTCCATGCTCCAACCACAGGAGCCATAGCAGCAAGAAGAAGAACCCTAACCCCCAGATCTTGCCGTCCAGATCCGAGGTGCAGCTCCAAAATGCCACAAAGGGACAGAGACTACAAGAAGAAACTGAATATCTACAACCGGCGCCTTCTCCTCTCCATCTCCGGCCGGCTATTCCGGCGGAGAGGAGGAAGGAGCGGCCCGGTGAGGAGGAAGAAGTGGACATGAACTGTAGCTAGCTGAGAGCGAGTTGGGGGGGGAGGGGGGAATGAGAGCGTTTCCAACGTACGTATGTACAGTGAACTGTTTGTATCGAAGAATCCCACACAAAACCCCTTGTAAACGAAGGATTGTCTGCTTAAATTTGGCGTCGGTAGTTTTTTTTCTTTTCGAAATGAGGTGAGCCCCGACCTCTGTTTTTATTAATAAATTGAATATTCAAAGTTTAGAATTCAGGGATCAACGAGGGTCGATACAAAAATCAACCACCGAAAAAGAGAAAATTGCTAAGCAAACTAGGCATCATGTAATCTCTTAATAGGCCGCTAAGTAGCCTGGTCGAAAATATCCTGGACAACCATTCGAAAAACGGTTGCATCCAGAAACCATGCACTCCCACTGGCCCTCCAGAAGTAAGAAACGCCAAAGCTGAATCCAGTGAACCATAGTGGCATCGGTAGTTGGCTGCTACTACATGGCTCTTGCTAATCTGTGACGGTAAGCAGGTAAATGCAGACCGTGAGCTGAGCTGACTGTACATGTGATCCATCATCCAATCACAAGTCTCCATTCTCCAAGGAGATCCTAGTCCTATCCACATATATCTCCCTTCCCTGGCTCTCAACTTGCCAAGTGTTCATAGATGAAGAGATCTCTAGTGCACCAATAGCGTCGAAGATCGAGATATTTCATCTGTCTATCTCTATCTATCTTGTAATCTCGCACGGCAAAGCTTAGTTCGTCTTCTCCAGCGCCATAAAAAGGTCCATTCTCCTCAAATCTTAAACCATCTCCACACACACTATTAGATCTTTGGAGAACATACAACACAACAACACTCTTAGCAGCCAATGGCGACCACCACCATGTCTCTCTCTTCCTCAACCTTCGCCGGCAAGGCAGTGAAGAATGTAGCATCATCCGCTCTCTTCGGTGAGGCCCGTGTCACGATGCGCAAGACAGCCGCAAAAGCCAAGCAGGTTGTCTCGGGAAGCCCGTGGTATGGTGCCGACCGTGTGCTTTACCTCGGCCCACTTTCCGGTGAGCCCCCAAGCTACTTGACCGGCGAGTTCCCCGGTGACTACGGGTGGGACACTGCTGGGCTCTCGGCTGACCCCGAGACGTTCGCCAAGAACCGTGAGCTGGAGGTGATCCACTCCAGGTGGGCTATGCTCGGTGCACTCGGCTGCGTCTTTCCTGAGCTACTTGCCCGCAACGGTGTCAACTTTGGAGAGGCTGTGTGGTTTAAAGCTGGCTCCCAAATCTTCAGTGAGGGCGGACTCGACTACCTTGGCAACCCCAGCCTCGTCCATGCCCAAAGCATCCTCGCTATTTGGGCTTGTCAGGTTGTGCTCATGGGTGCCGTCGAGGGGTATCGTGTTGCAGGTGGCCCGCTTGGTGAGATCGTCGACCCACTCTACCCTGGAGGCAGCTTCGACCCCCTCGGTCTTGCCGATGACCCCGAGGCTTTTGCGGAGCTCAAGGTGAAGGAACTCAAAAACGGCCGTCTCGCCATGTTCTCCATGTTCGGCTTCTTTGTGCAGGCCATCGTCACCGGCAAGGGCCCTCTAGAGAACCTCGCTGACCATCTTGCCGACCCTGTTAACAACAACGCATGGGCTTTCGCCACCAACTTTGTTCCTGGCAAGTAAGTAGTTGTTGACGGATGCGAGTTGTAACTGTGTCAGGCCTACACACGGTGTATTTCGCACCGTTTGGTTTGATTTGTACTACCATGATGATGTAAATTACGAGGATTCCCGTGGATGATATGCCTCTTTCTGAACGCCTCTGTGCCTTTTGGTGTTTCATGAGCGCAATATTTCTCTTTTACTTGACCAGTAGAATTATGCAATTTTTATGTTGCGTTTAAGTTTCTCTGGGTCATTTGCAGTACAAAATTATATAGTGCAGCTCCTTATCACTGCAATACGGTATGCATACCCTGACAAGTGATACCCACTACACGTTCCATTCTCCAAGGATTCCCTGTTTCAAGCATTGAGAATTTGAGATGCGTGTTACTGTTGAGGGGTCATTTCAAATAGGCTAAGTGGTAAATATGTCACTAATGACCAATCGATGGATTGAGATGTAAACTGAGCCATCAAACACTTTCATCTTTAGAAAGATATTTCATATTACTCATTTACTATCGCTGAATTCCCAAAGTGAGTACAATGCTACTCTGCACGTCCCTACTAGTGCCAAATGTAGAAATGCTAACACTGATTGACTGAATATGCAAGTATGATCACGGAAAGTGCAACTCTTGTGCCGGAAGCTGTGTACTTGTTGCCACGATGGTTCTGTAGACTTCGTCTGTAAACGGATCACATACTTGGGAGGGAACTAAAACACGACGGCCTCTCATGCATTCAGCAGGATTGCTCAATCAGCACATGGAACATACATAGGCGGTCACGCATGGATGCCCGCAGAGACAGGAGACGCGCTCACAGGTTCAGTGTCTGTCGAATAACCGATCTTCAGCTCCCAGTCATTTAAATTACGAGGATCTTTGGCAAAAGAGTCCAAGTTTCCTGATGTCTTGTCACGTGTGTGCCTTTGCGTGTTTCATGAGAACAACATTCCGCAATAGGCGGCGGCTGTAAGACTGTGTGGTGCGTTTACTTTCTGTTCACGCTTGGACGTGCTGTGTGTTGTTTCGTTATCCTTGGGTAATGAAAGCCGGCCTAAAATGGTCGTTTGGAAAAAAAAAAATGAGAACAACATTCCGGGATCACTAGCGTACTTCTGAAAGTTATTGAGTTGTGTTGAGCTTATCTGATGTCATTGGATATACTTCTCCGCAGTATCGTTGTACCACATAATGCAGCATTCAGCAACGTCCACCATGTATTTGTTTCTTGGAACTAGAAAGTACCTGGGGCCTGTTTCAGGCTTTCAGACTTTCAGTGAGGCTGAGTAGTTCGCCAGCAGTGGACGGAATCGGAAAATGGTGATGTCACACATACACACACGCACTCACGCGCACACACATGCACGCACGCGCGCGCACACACAGGCACGCACAGATAACATATTTTTGAGACTTCGTCACAAAACATATCACCCTTTGCTAATGCCGAAGAGTGGACTTAAATGCCATGACTGAACATCTACTGCAAAATGCTAGTCTTGTAGATGCATTCATGATGTTTTTTGGGCATCTTGTTGGTGCAGAGCTTAAAGCTTAGATGTAATTGGTTTATTTACCATATTAATATATTTCCATTATCGAAAAAATGCGGAAGAGTGGAGTACAATGCCATCAGCAAACGTTGGAAGAAGTTCTCGTGTTTGCATCATTTTCTGCATACCTATTACTGAACATGAAAGTATTACTGTATCATAGGAAGTGCAACTTTTGCCCCGAAAAAATGCCCATTTTCTGGATACCCATATAAGATAAACTGATGTATACAGACATATTGAGTGTCCCTAATAGATTTATTCATAAATATATATATGTATATTAAAATTTGAAAGTACCGTCGATGATCAAGATCTTCACGGTTCTTATATAAAAAGGTCTTACAAACTAAGAACGGTATCATTAATTTGTTCTCGTGGATTTGGACCGCCTCCAAAAAAAAAATTCTCGGCCAAGTCGGCCAACTTAGCCTTCTTTGAGGTTTGCACCCCCTGGCCATGGCATGATCCAGTTTGAAAGTCCAAGGCTCCCCTAAAATTCAAAATCTTTGCATGAAAAGTGGTGTGGAACCGGTGCTGGACTGGAGAAAGAAGGAGGCACGGCCTATCAAATGTTGATTTATGTGCTTTATGTTCGCATCACTCCAAGTCTATCGATCATCTACTCCTTCAATGCCCTTAGATAGACAACTTGGCCTTAAGGGGGTGAAGCATGCATCCATTCTTCCAACAAGTGTGGATTGTCTCCTTGAGTGGTGGCCTCTCGCTGATTGCGGCTTGGCCAGCCAAGCCTCAAGTGCTCTCCCTCTTCCTTCTTGTCTTTAGGTCCATCTGCATTGATCGGAACAATCGGATCTTCAAGAACAAGAACAGGACAGAAGCCTCCCTCCTTGATGCGATTGTCGAATAGGCGGATAGGTGGAACCTTGTGGGGTTTTTTTGTGAGTAGTTCCCTTCCCTTAGTATAAGGTGGCTTCGGCCCTGTGTGCTGTAAGAGTGGACTTTGTATTTGATTTTTCATCTATCTATAAGAAAATGTGTGCATTCACGTGCGTTCCTGAAAAAAGAATTGTCATATGAAATGTAGTTTTCATGATCCAAAGCAATTCATTCACCATTGATTTATTGCATACCCATTTTACTAATCATATATCAAGGACAATATAGGAGTTTCTTTGGCTCGTAGTGGAAAGGAAATTACTGTATCAACTAAAACTCCAAGACATATGAAGGTTTATCGATTAAAACTCATTCCAAAACTCTCGAGTAAGTCGAATACCAACCATGTAGATGAGGAGAAGCTGCATGCCAGCTTCTTTCACATCTTGTTGCTGAGGTATTGGAGGTTGGCTTGGATGAGGCGATGGTTAATTCATTTTATGATCGGAAAACGTGTTCGGATCATATGTTGCATTTTGTGGCAATTTTGAAAACTGATAGACGTGATTTCTCAGTGAGTGGTGGTTTAGGCTTCATGTGGATTTCTAATCCGCCAGGTCGTAGATCTAGGGGCTTACTACGCCAGATGAGACACTTATGGATGGGTTATCTAGGTCAGATGGAGATTATCATATTAAACTTATTATCCTTAATAAAGCTGATAATTGCACATCCAGCCTTTCGCCATGTACGGAGCAGCCCAGGAAGAGGTGAAAGGTGTGTTTTTTCGTGAGTTGGTTAACTTGGCAATAGATAGCCCATGCCATATTCTTGTACGAGGGGATTTCCACATGCTCAGGTACCCACACGACAAGAGTAAAGGTAGAATCGACAACTATTAACCTTTATTATTCAACGCTATCATGGAAAATTTAGATTTAAGAGAGATATCAATAAACTAGAAGGCAGTTCACTTGGGAGAGAAACTAGATTTCTACTCATGGACACATAGTGGTATTTAAAATTCCACTTGTCATAGTACATGCTCTTGATCGTATTGAGGCGTTGTCGGATCACACCCCTACATTTTTAATCTACAGGAACACCCAAGCCACAATGTGAACACTAATTCAAGTTTGAGCTTGCTTGGTTACATCGTGATGGATTCTACGACATGGTTAAAAATGGATGGCAGAAACCTATTGCGAGACAAAACCCTATCCAAAGTTGGAGCCATAAAATGCGCCGATGCGCATAAACATGCGTGAGGATGGACACATCATATGTCGGAGCAACTTATTTCTTGCATCTATTTGAGAGAAAGATAGAGGATATCTAGATTCACCTTTTGACCAATCAAAACCATCTATTTGTGAGGAAATCTTTGGGATCTAGATCTTGGAGAGTTTGGTGTTATCATTTTTGTTATTTCTCTCTTATTTCTTAAATAGCTTTATTAGCTTTGTTGAAATTTGAGAGTGAAGGATTTGAGCATTTTTTGGTGTTCTAGCCATGCATTTGGTGCATCAGTTTAACTTCTCTGCGGTGATACGTGGAGGTGAAAGTTCGTGAGATATTCAATTCGGGAGGTTGTTCCCGGAGCTTGTTTCTCTTGGGTCTTTGGACCCTAGACGGTTTAGTGGTGTTGTTGGAGCCTTGAATTAAGTTGTGGAGATTCCTCAAGTGTGAAGACTTTGTGGTGGTTTATTGGGAGCCTCCAATTAGTTGTGGAGATAACCCCAAGATTTGTGTGGGCTCAGTGACCACCCTCAAGGTTCAATAGTGGATCGAGAACTTCCCATTTGGTGGGAAGGCTCGAGGAGAACACGGTGAGACATTCGTGGCATTTGGGGACCATTGTGCCTCCACACCGCTCCAATGCAGAGAGTAGCACTCGCAAGAGTGTGAACTTAGGATACATCGTCATCTCTGCGTCACCTTGGTTATTCCTATAACCGAGTTCTTTACTTATGCACTTTGCTTTGTGATAGCCTTCACGCTTGAAATTATACATCTGGCTATCACACAGATGCTTTACTTGCTTAGCATAAGTTGTTGGTGCATATAGGTAAACGCTAGTTATATATTTTGTGTTTGACAAATTAAACGTTAGTTTTATTCCATATTTGTTAAGCCTATCATGTAAAAAAGTTTAAACTACCTACTTACCATCCTCTAGACAGCATTCGCGTCCTTTCAGTCGGGCCTTATTCCGATTTCCCAACTCCCATGGCCAAATAAACAACCAGACGGATTCAGCCGCGAGTAGGTACCATATCATGAATCTCAAAAAAAGTTCGTCTCCTGAAAATTCTAGTCGGCAGTTCAAACGAAAATCCTGATCGTGACATGTTGAAAAACAAGAATAACTCGTAAGCCCACATCTATTTTGCCAGCCTTCGCCTAGAACGGCAGTAGAGACCGATGATCCAACTAAAATATTACTAGCGCCCATCTCCCTAGGCCATAGCGCCATTCGCTATCGCCCTACTCCTTGCGGAGTTGCGTCATGCCCCACAACCATTGATAATTAATCTGTTGATCAAAGTTTTGCGTCGACTTCCCAAAGCCCATCAGGGAGTTTTTTTTAGCTCTTGTATTGTTTGATCTAGTTATCTTGTTCGATTCATGTAGGTGTCTAAATTGAGTCTTATAATTATTTTTATAAAATAGGAATAAGCATGTCTTCTACAAATAAAAACTACGACTCCGGTGATCATATGACCACTATTGCTCTACTGGTTATTGTATGTGAGGTTTTGAGAGCATAGGGGGCCCTTTTGTGTTCCGCATTGGGCCCTGAATTTGTGGGGGCGGCCCTGGTAAAACCTGGGTGATGGGCGGTCTCACGGGAAACACGCGGGGAGGAGACCACTGTCAACCTTTCCCTGTATTAGTGTTTAGACGTCAAGAAAACCTTCGTCGATGTGTGTGTCATATCTCAAGCCAAAGAGGTGGAAGGGCAACCATGGCAGTAGTTGCGGTAGTTTTGGCTAGTTTGATTCTAAAATAAGCTTTATTTCTTGTATCTTTAACCAAGTTTGAATTCTGCATGGCTATGATATTGAGTTTAATTGAGATAAATGTTGTTGGAAATATTTTTTATTTTATTGCCATATTCCATGGCTAAGCATAAACGACAACTTAAATTGGCTCTACCATAATTAAAGATAACAAGGGATCGTCAACCCAGTCAAAACATGCAACATAGGCAAAAATGGGCTCAATGCCTAGTCTTGGTTATTTTGTTTTGTAGAATACAGAAGTTGAGAGAAAAAAAGGTGTAGGGATTCGTTGCATAGAAAACAAAAAATTTCCTACCGCGAACATGCAATCCAAGCCAAGATGCAATCTAGAAGACGGTAGCAACGAGGGGATTATCGAGTCTCACCCTTGAAGAGATTCCAAAGCCTACAAGATGAGGCTCTTGTTGCTGCGGTAGACGTTCACTTGCCGCTTGCAAAAGCGCGTAGAAGATCTTGATCACGGCGCCACGAACGGGCAGCACCTCCGTACTCAGTCACACGTTCGGTTGTTGATGAAGACGACGTCCACCTCCCCGTTCCAGCGGGCAGCGGAAGTAGTAGCTCCTCTTGAATCCGACAGCACGACGGCGTGGTGTCGGTGGCGGTGGAGAATCCCGGCGGAGCTTCGCTAAGCGTGCGGGGAAGAAGGAAGAGTAGGGCGGCTAGGGTTTGGGGAGAGGGGGGCGCCGGCCATCTAGGTGGTGCGGCCACCTTGTTGTGTTGGGGTGGCCGGCCCCCTCCCCTTGGCCCTCATTATATAGGTGGAACACCCAAGAGTTGGTCTACAAGTCTTTGAATAAGACCTCAAACCAAAAACCTTCCATATGACATGAAACCTACCCAAGCTAGGACTCCCACTAGAGGTGGGATTCCCACCTTCCCTTGGGAGGGGGTGGCCGGCCACCTTAGGTGGAGTCCACCTGGGACTCCACCCCCTAGGGTTGGCTGGCCATGGTGGTGGAATCCCTTCGGGACTCCGCCTTCCAAAGTGACTTTCTTCCGGAATATTCTAGAACCTTCTAGAACCTTCCATAAATGCACCGGATCATTTTCAAACTTATAAAATGACTTCCTATATATGAATCTTATTCTCCGGACCATTCCGGAACTCCTCGTGATGTCCGGGATCTCATCCGGGACTTCGAACAAATCTTCGAACTCCATTCCATATTCAAGTTCTACCATTTTAACATCCAACTTTAAGTGTGTCACCCTACGGTTCGCGAACTATGCGGACATGGTTGAGTACTTACTCCGACCAATAACCAATAGCGGGATCTGGAGATCCATAATGGCTCCCACATATTCAACGATGACTTTAGTGATCGAATGAACCATTCACATACGATACCAATTCCCTTTGTCACGCGATATTTTACTTGTCCGAGGTTTGATCATCGGTATCACTTCATACCTTGTTCAACCTCGTCTCCCGACAAGTACTCTTTACTCGTACCGTGGTATGTGGTCTCTTATGAACTTATTCATATGCTTGCAAGATATTAGACGACATTCCACCGAGAGGGCCCGGAGTATATCTATCCGTCATCGGGATGGACAAATCCCATCGTTGATCCATATGCCTCAACTCATACTTTCCGGATACTTAATCCCACCTTTATAACCACCCATTTACGCAGGTGGCGTTTGATGTAATCAAAGTACCTTTCCGGTATAAGTGATTTACATGATCTCATGGTCGAAAGGACTAGGTAACTATGTATCGAAAGCTTATAGCAAATAACTTAATGACGTGATCTTATGCTACGCTTAATTGGGTGTGTCCATTACATCATTCATATAATGATATAACCTTGTTATTAATAACATCCAATGTTCATGATTATGAAACTAATCATCTATTAATCAACAAGCTAGTTAAGAGGCATACTAGGGACTCTTTGTTGTTTACATATCACACATGTATCAATGTTTCGGTTAATACAATTATAGCATGGTATATAAACATTTATCATAAACATAAATATATATAATAACCACTTTTATTATTGCCTCTTGGGCATATCTCCAACAGTCTCCCACTTGCACTAGAGTCAATAATCTAGATTACATTGTAAGGTACCTAACACCCATGGCATTCTGGTGTTGGTCATGCTTTGCCCTAGGGAGAGCTTTAGTCAACGGATCCGACTTGCTCGAAACGTATGTATTTTGTAATTCATTTGCGTCTCAACGCATCACTCATTTCCAAATGAGTCGGCATTAAATATGTTTGGTCTTCGGTGGAACCTTAATTCCGCGGTCTGAAATATGTCACTAATATTGTCACACACAATATAGCTTCAAAGTTCTTACTCTGTCGGAACTACACCAAGTTCTCAAAGAACCTCTTGACTTAACATCCTATGTCATTGTCAAAACAATGACATACTCGCCTTCTTTTGTAGAATCCGTCACAATATTTAGAACTCTTCTAAATCTAGCATAGACAACTTCTATCTCATTGTGCTACCTTTTAAATAACACTTAGCCTAATTTGAGATTTGAATTTTATTTTTATATGTGATCAAACTAATATCGGTGCAACACTTTACAGCGATTTGTTTGTCATTAACCCATACAAAACTATATATATATATATCCTTAGTTCTTCTAAAGTACTCAAGGATATTATTACTGTCGTCCAATGATCATCATATGAATCATTTTGGTATATGCTCATAACACTTTATAGCACAGGACATCTGATTGTGTACATATTATTGGTGATCTATAATCACTCATGTGTTTTTACTCATTGAGTGTCAGATAAACTCAAGTCTTGTTAAACCTTTACATGACAAGAATATTTTCTTAATATTTCTATATTGAACTATTTCAATATCTATTCTATGTACTTTGACTTAAACTTATTATGTGTTTCAATCTATCTTTATAGATGTTGACACAAAATTTGTTTCAGTCCATATCCTTTCATTAAAGTTAATTCTCAATGAAACCTTTTAATCAAGTATATAATTACATTATTTATAACCAACTATATGTCATCTACATAAAGTATTATAAATATGTCTCAGCGCTCCCACTTAATTTCTTGCAAATGCAAGCCTCTTCATCGTCTCTGATGAAATCAAAAACTCTTTGACTATTTCATCCGGTGAAGATTCCAACTCCGTGATACTCACTTCATCCAATTGAAGTTTGTATACCTATCTAGTATTCCACGGACCAGCAAAAACTCTTGGTTGTATCTTGTATAGACCTTTAATACACACTTCTGATAAGTAATGTATTTTTCCATCCTACTAGCATATCTCATAAAAGAAATATGTAGTGAATAATCCACATAAACTATAAGCATTGCTACGGAAGATCTAATCTTATCGTAGTCAACTCTTTAAACTTTGTCGGAAACAACTTTTCGACAAGTCGAGCTTCTTCAACGGATATTTCATCCAAGTCCATCAATTTTATAGATCCACTTACTTTCAAAAAGTATTCATCTATCTTGGATTTCATGGCGTATAGCCATTTTAACGGAGTCAGGGCCCATCATAACTTCTTTTGTTTGTAGTTGGTTTATCATTGTTCAAAATCAATCCTTTGTCCACAAATCATTTATTTGATCACAAAGTAAACCATACCTACAAGGTTCAATATGTACTTCGATCTCCATGACTATAACATGTTGTAGACATGGGAGCCATGATCGTTCGTGGCCGCTTCTGGAACCAATTCCGATGCTGCGCTATTCTGATCATTATGCTCAGGTTCATAAACCTTATTAAGTTATATTGTCCTCCCACTCAAATACTTCGCTAGAAAACAATTTCTTGGAAATAAGCAAGTAACATTAACAAACACTTTTGTCTTTTACTTCATAGTGAAAAGAATTCCCAATTAATTCTTTGGGATAACCAACAAAGACATTCATCCAATTTTGGTTGTAAACTTTTAGACCAAAATTTAAAGAAAAGACTATTAGGGTTTATACCCATGCCATAACTCGTATGGTGTCATTTCAACGGATCATGATGATGCTCTATTCAGTGTAAAAGCGGAAGTCATTAAAGCATAATCCACAAAAATATAATGGCATCAATATTTTATCTCATCATTGATCCAACAAAGTTTGAATACATCTCTCGGATACTTCATCATCACTATAATACTCCAAGAAACATGAGTTGTAGAACAATTTCATAACTCTCTTAGATATTCACTAAAACTCGTAATTCAAATATTTCCACAATGATCCAATCATAGATATTTGATTTTTCTATTACGATGATTTCCACTTCATGCTGAAATTTATTTGAATCTATTCAAATGTTTCAAACTTCTTTCTTATTGAATATATCCACATATATATACTCAATTCATTGTTGGAAGTTTTCATGAAGTAGAAGAATCTTCCGCACACAACTATGCCCAGTGAATCACATACATCATCATGTATTTTTCCACTAAGTTAGTTGCCCGTTCAACTCTTGGCCTATGAACGGTATTTTAGTCATTCTCTTTAGAAAAGATTCGCAAGCGTCAAACGATTTAAAAAATCAAATGACTCCAAAAATCCATTTGCATGGAGTTCCTTCATGTGTTACTTTCTAACATGACCTAAATGGCGGTTCCACAAATAAGTGGAATTCTTAATCATTTGCCTTATGATATTTTAGTGTCAGTAATTATGTATGTGTGATTCACCATTAAGATTTATAATAACTTATCCATCGTACATGGAGTAATGTCATAATTTGAACAACTCATTGTTTTTCATTTGACCAGAGCAAAATAACAATTATTAAGTTCTTTATTATAAATTCTAAGGGCTAGATAGAATGCCAACGATGAACATAATAACACTTTATTTTTGTTCCGTACGTGCATTCCTATCATATTCTTTATCAGTCACTTAGGCCATTGTATTCTTGTATTGCGTTGTTTTGTATGACACTTCATACCAACTAATATGGTACTAATACCCAAGAATTTTATTGTGTGACCAAACAAGGAATACATTCATAACATGTAAATCATTTATATACACCTGAGCTAGACTTTCTAGTCTTTTCTTTCTTTCTGCCAATAATCTTTTTGTAGTTTCTCTTTTAGCTTTCCTCATTATTCAGAAAAACACTTCAACATCAATAACTTCTAGGTTTGTTGGTCAAATACCAATAATCTTGAGGTTCTTACTTTGAAGTTGATCATCATATGACAAGTGTTCCGAATTTCACTATTAGTAACCTTTTAATATGATGAACAATTTCACTCATAATTTTATCATATCATGAAGACTTTTTGAGACCATGTCTGTACATGCTAGGCTCGTAAAGTATAACCTCAGTATTCGCATGTGCAAATCTGGCTTGCACCCGTTGTATGCACACGTAGAATCTATAACACCCGATCATCACGTGATGCTTCGAAACGACGAGTCTTAGCAACGGTGCATACTAAGGACGATCACTTCATGGATATGCGAATATTGTTAGTGCCCCAATAGTTGGAGGATTGGGACGCCTTGCGTCTTCAACCTTCGTACATTCCCATAAAACTTATGAGTTTATGTAGTCTCACCAAATTATATTCTATCATCTTGCAATAAGGTCTTAGATATCATATATATCTCATACCTTGATTATTTCGAAAACTAAATTTTTAGCTCCTTACTTTTCAAACAGATTTGAACTTCAAGTTTCACGGAGACAAGATAACTTTAGGTACTAATTGAAACCATAGCTCTCTGAATCAACAATGTGAGGTTTACTAAAAGTTTGCAATAGGACTTAATCATTTCTTGATTCTTTAACAATACGGTACCAATCCGTAAAGTTTCTTGTCAAATTTTAACAGTATTTCTATCTCAATAACAAGACTAGCGCATGGTAGAAAAACGGATGCCAATACTACAAAATTAATTCAAAATACTACTCGAGACTATGTTCATGATAATTAGTTCATGTTTTAATCTAATTACTAATGAACTCCCACTTAATACAACATCCCTCATAGTTGTTAAGTGGTACACGATCCAAATCCACTACACCAAAATCGATCATCACGTGAGATGATGTAGCTTCAATGGTGAACATCAACATGTTGATCATATCATCCATATGACTTGTGTTCAACCTTTCGGTTTCCGTTGTCCCGAGGCCATGTCTGTACATGCTAGGCTCGTCAAGCAAACCCTAGTATTCCGCGTGTGCAACATGGCTTACACCCGTTGTATGTGAACGTTGAGTCTATCACATCCGATCATCACGAGATGCTTCGAAACGACGAACTGTGCAACGGTGCATACGAGGGGAGAACACTTTATTATCTTGATATTAATGTGAGGGATCATCTTATAAAGCTACCGTCGCGATCTAAGCAAAATAAGATGCATAAAGGATTAACATCACATGCAATTCATATGTGATATGATATGGCCCTTTAGTCTTTGCGCCTTCGATCTTCATCTCCAAAGCACGGGCATGATCTCCATCATCAACGGGCATGATCTCCATCATCGTCGGCGTAGCGTCAAGGTCCATGGCGCCGTCTTCATGGTTGTTCACCTCATGTAGCAACTATTACAACTACTTTGAAATACTACTCAACATGAAATTTAAAGACAACCATAAGGCTCCTGCCGGTTGCCATAATACAATAATGATCATCTCATACATATTCATCATCACATTATGGCCATATCACATCACCAAACCCTGCAAAAACAAGTTAGACGTCTCTAATTTGGTTTGCATATTTTACGTGGTTTAGGGTTTTCGAGTAAGATCTAATCTACCTACGAACATGAACCACAACGGTGATACTAGTGTTGTCAATAGAAGAGTAAATTGAATCTTCACTATAGTAGGAGAGACAGACACCCGCAAAGCCACTTATGCAATACAAGTTGCATGTCGAGCGTGGAGCAAATCTCATGAACGCGGTCATGTAAAGTTAGCCCGAGCCGCTTCATCCCACTATGCCACAAAGATGCAAAGTACTCAAACTAAAGACAACATAAGCATCAACGCCCACAAAACCATTGTGTTCTACTCGTGTAACCATCTATGCAAAGACACGGCTCGATACCACTCGTAGGGATTCGTTGCATAGAAAACAAAAATTTCCTACCGCGAACACGCAATCCAAGCCAAGATGCAATCTAGAAGACGGTAGCAACGAGGGGATTATCGAGTCTCACCCTTGAAGAGATTCCAAAGCCTACAAGATGAGGCTCTTGTTGCTTCGGTAGACGTTCACTTGCCGCTTGCAAAAGCGCGTAGAAGATCTTGATCACGGCGCCACCAACGGGCAGCACCTCCGTACTCGGTCACACATTCGGTTGTTGATGAAGACGACGTCCACCTCCCCGTTCCAGCGGGAAGCGGAAGTAGTAGCTCCTCTTGAATCCGACAGCACGACGGCGTGGTGTCGGTGGCGGTGGAGAATCCCGGCGGAGCTTCGCTAAGCGTGCGGGGAAGAAGGAGGAGTAGGGCGGCTAGGGTTTGGGGAGAGGGGGGCGCCGGCCATCTAGGTGGTGCGGCCACCTTGTTGTGTTGGGGTGGCCGGCCCCCTCCCCTTGGCCCTCATTATATAGGTGGAACACCTAAGAGTTGGTCTACAAGTCTTCGAATAAGACCACAAACCAAAACCTTCCATATGACATGAAACCTACCCAAGCTAGGACTCCCACTAGAGGTGGGATTCCCACCTTCCCTTGGGAGGGGTGGCCGGCCACCTTAGGTGGAGTCCACCTGGGACTCCACCCCCTAGGGTTGGCCGGCCATGGTGGTGGAATCCCTTCGGGACTCCGCCTTCCAAAGTGACTTTCTTCCGGAATATTCTAGAACCTTCTAGAACCTTCCATAAATGCACCGGATCATTTTCAAACTTATAAAATGACTTCCTATATATGAATCTTATTCTCCGGACCATTCCGGAACTCCTCGTGATGTCCGGGATCTCATCCGGGACTTCGAACAAATCTTCGAACTCCATTCCATATTCAAGTTCTACCATTTCAACATCCAACTTTAAGTGTGTCACCCTACGGCTCGCGAACTATGCGGACATGGTTGAGTACTTACTCCGACCAATAACCAATAGCGGGATCTGGAGATCCATAATGGCTCCCACATATTCAACGATGACTTTAGTGATCGAATGAACCATTCACATACGATACCAATTCCCTTTGTCACGCGATATTTTACTTGTCCGAGGTTTGATCATCGGTATCACTTCATACCTTGTTCAACCTCGTCTCCCGACAAGTACTCTTTACTCGTACCGTGGTATGTGGTCTCTTATGAACTTATTCATATGCTTGCAAGACATCGGACGACATTCCACCGAGAGGGCCCGGAGTATATCTATCCGTCATCGGGATGGACAAATCCCACTGTTGATCCATATGCCTCAACTCATACTTTCCGGATACTTAATCCCACCTTTATAACCACCCATTTACGCAGTGGCGTTTGATGTAATCAAAGTACCTTTCCGGTATAAGTGATTTACATGATCTCATGGTCGAAAGGACTAGGTAACTATGTATCGAAAGCTTATAGCAAATAACTTAATGACGTGATCTTATGCTACGCTTAATTGGGTGTGTCCATTACATCATTCATATAATGATATAACCTTGTTATTAATAACATCCAATGTTCATGATTATGAAACTAATCATCTATTAATCAACAAGCTAGTTAAGAGGCATACTAGGGACTCTTTGTTGTTTACATATCACACATGTATCAATGTTTCGGTTAATACAATTATAGCATGGCATATAAACATTTATCATAAACATAAAGATATATAATAACCACTTTTATTATTGCCTCTTGGGCATATCTCCAACAAAAGGTCACTGCATGACCATTTATCACATGTTACCATTTTGTGTTCCTATTGATCTGAGCCGCTAGCATGGTGAAAGGGCATGTGTAGGAAAAAATAGTGCTTGTGAACAAATAAGATACCAGTTTTCAAAGAGGATAGGAAAAGAGAGTAATGAGAGACACTGTGGAAAAAATTGAGTAGTACTATGTAACCAAGGGCATAAGAATAACAACCCCTTGATATTGAAGTTCAAATCCTAGACGAGCTAAGATCCGCCGGTACTCCAACAACTGGAGAAGGGACCATATACGGATCCAGTGAGTGACCAAAGGAATACCATGCATACTAGATGAATTTGATGCATGGTTTGTTAAACGCAAAATAATTTCCGACTCTCCAAATAGCCCAAAGTAAATCACAAATTCCCGACTCAAATTTCAACATTATCTGGCTTATTAATTGTATTTAACAAATTCCCAATCAAATTCTCGATTTTTTGCCGAGAAAGGTTAAAAGTCATATGAACTATTTGCTACAGATTTTGTACAAAGGAGTAATCAATAAATAAGTCTTTGATGTTTCCCCTTTATCACAAAATAAACACTTTGTACTGCCATGCTAGTATCATTGGATCAATTTTTCTTCAGTTAATTAAAGAAGTTTAGGATGATGAAAACACGTGAAAAAATCTGATTTTCAATGGCTCTTTCCTTTTTCAAGTGTACTTGCGAACATACCTAGTGTGACCACTCAACAAATCCAAATACATAGATTTCAACGAAAAGGATCCAGATGGGGTTAAACCCCATGGAGGGGTATCCAGGCAAACATTTAATTCAATGGGCATTAACACTTGTACTAAATGTAACCATCTCAGCCATTTGTTTCTTGTTTATGCTCTTCTAAAAGCTATATTTACAGGAGGTTTTGTCAAGACATGTGCCACTCGAACTTATTTTCATTCAACAATGTTATAAACAGATGAATACTATATAGGATCATGGAGTATCCCCCAACCATGTGTCCTCGCCAGGATCTCGTGTTTGTTCATTACCTGTTTGAAATGACCCTTTGGAGAATAACTTCTAAACTCTCATAGGGAATTTCCAAAAAAAAAATAAGGAATCCGTTGATTTAACTTACACTTGAGATAAAGGTTTTGAGTATGCAGTAACTCTTGCCACACTCCTTCCTCATTTATAAGTTTAAACAATCACTCGTTAAGTAAACATTATCTTTTATCTGTAGAACCTCTATTTCTAGACCACCTTGATCTTATGGTATGCAAATGATATTCCACTTAGCTAAATTTATTTTATCACTTAGTTAAATTTATTTTGTGACTGCCACTTTGCGAAAAGAAGTGATTTTAAGAAATCGAATCTCTTGCGTACCCCTTTAGGTCTTTCCAAGAAGGGCAAGATGAACATCGGGAAACTAGTTAAAACTAAGTTAATTAATACCAAACACCCTCCATAAGATAATAATTATACCTATTCAACCAACCTTTTTTTCTTTCTCAAAACGATCCTCGACATGTTTTGATTCTCCATTTTTTAGCTTTGTAAATATGAATCGGAAATCCCAAGTACCTAAAAGGCAGAGGTCCTGATTCAGACACGAATAGTTCTTTATAATGATCTTCTACTTTCTTTGCTTTCCCAACACGGAATAATTAACTCTTGTGAAAATTAACCTTTAAGCTAAAAATTTTCTCAAAACTGCAAAGATTTAATTTCATATTTAGAGCCTTCTCTAGATTATAATAACTTAGTAGCATATGATAATTTGAAATAGAACATCAATAATGCCTGAACAACTCTTTTGATAAAACCGTAGTTTGTAAAACATATCAAAGCTGTCAAGGTTAAAAGTGGTTTTCTATATCAAATGATGATTTTTATTGTATTTTTATATACAAGTCGTGACTTCTTCAAATAGAGAGAAACTATTGGTAGTAGTCCCTCCGTTCCATGAAACTTGTCTAGACTTTGTTCAAATTTGACAAGTTTCATGGAACGGAGGGAGTAGTAGTATTTGATACATGATACCAATATGTCCCTTCATGAAGAATTTTAATAAAAATAAATGATGACAAGAAATTCACCGGTACATTTATGCGGGCTGTATAATTTATTTGTTGTCAAGTGCCACACCTTTGCTGCATCAATAGATGTGTTCTTGTTTTCATGTGGGCTACATAATTTAGTTGGTGTCAGGTGACACTAGGGGTGTAAACAGATAGAATAATTTCCGCTCTGAAATCGGCACCGAATCCGTTTTAAGGCATTCATATCTGATTTTAAAGAATCCGGCAGATAACGATATCCGATTCCCAAGTGATGCTTCGGATACAGCGTAAGATATAGTATAGCAAATAACATGCGGATATGGATTATCCAAAATTTAATTAGAATAATTCGAAGGATTTAAACCGTATGATCCAGTTTTGAGTCAAAAGTCAAGGCCAATCTTGGAAGGTTAGTAGTTATTGAGATGCCAATTCATTTGGCGAGCATGTTTAACTCTAAGTTTCTATCAATGCTTGAGTTTTACCGTATTGTGTTTCTTTTTTCTTAACTACACAAGACTAAAAGTTTAAATCTCTCTCAAAGATTTGCAAGAACTATAACAATATACGGATGAAAGCATAAATTCTACTACTTTTGTTTCCACTTCAAGTCCGCCCCATTTCCGATTCAAATCCGCAGTCCAAATTATCCACATTCGAATCTGAAATTGATCAATATCTGCTCCAATCCAAGTCCGTGAAAATATATGATAAACGATATGGTACGAGCAAAATCCAATCCGATCTGATCCGTTTACACCCCTAGGTGACACTAGTGGTGTGGTGATAGGCTTGTCTTTTCTTTCTGGGCATGCTCACTCTGTTTTATATTACTCTATATTACGAGAAATCATAAATGGTGCCTAGGCTATATGTAGCACTGTATTTTTAGAATTCAAAAACAAAATATTAAATTCCAAAAAAATCTAGAAAAAATCCTAGATATAGTAGATGATGTAATCTATGGATTTGCAAAATCTCTACCCGAAATACTTAATATTCTAGGCTATACAAAACTGAAAAAATCCTACAAATTTTGAAGATTAGAAAAGTTGCACTGCTCACTACTTTAGATCTAAAATTTTGTCAATTGCAGAGCCAATAATACAAATTATTTCACATTAATTTTTTTGCACACTGGTAGAATAAATCATTGCCTACATCTAAATTTTTTTGTTCAGATTCTTATAAAGTTTTAAGTTGTTGTTTTCGATTTTTCAAAAAATGGGCTAGAGGCCGCCCGTCCTACATTTAGCCCGTACTCTCCACATTACCTTTCATCAAAGTTAAACTTAATTAAGTTTGACCAAGTTTTTGGGAGAAAACAACATGTATAGTACCAAATGCACACAATACGGAATTGCATTTTTATCATGGTTCAAATAATAGTAATTTGATACGGTGAATGTTGGTATAATTTTCTAGCAACTTTATTAAATCTGACTTTGACCGTCTCTAATATGTTGTAATTTGAAACGGAGGGATTATGCAAATGCCATGAATTTTCCACACACATCTAAGACTGAGAAGACCAACCTCCATCAGTCGTCTGTTAGTCTGTATTATTTCTTTCAACATCCCTTGCTAGATTTGGTGCCTTGAAGGCTAAGTATACTTAGTCACAATATTGCTTGCGATTCAAGTTGTCTGCAGACTCGTAAACCTCTGCAGATTATGTTATTTGGTGAGATTTGCATGTACCCACGTATCCTGTGCACACCCTGAGTCGTCGTACTTTATCAAGTACTACGGTGATAGTTTTCTCATGTATCCTCGTGTGATTTGACCAGATGGTGTTCTCCCGCCACGTAACTTAGAAGATCACCTTTTTTTGCTTATGAGGTGAAGACATTTCAACATCATTACTAGTCAAGTGATAAAGCACATTCCGTCAAAAAAAAAAGTGATAAAGCACGCGGAGTAGGCCCGTTGATCGAAGTATACGAATTTTCTGCTAGGTATACGCGTCTTTTCAACGAGCTCCGATTGCCGATATATATAGCCATGGCGGCAGCCAAATGTGCAGACTACTAATTCGAGCGCCATGGCACCTCTGCTGTTCCTCTTCCTCTTGCTCGCCAGGGCCACCGCGGCGGACGTGGTGTTCCCCAAAGAAGCCTTGCCGACGAAGTCCGGGTACCTCCCCATCCCGCCGGCGAACGCTCCACTCTACTTCGCCTTCTACGAAGCCACCCACCCGCTCACGGCGCCGGAGTCGACGCCGCTGCTCGTGTGGCTGGAGGGCGGCCCGGGCTGCAGCGCCATGCTCAGCAACTTCCTCCAGCTAGGGCCCTACCTACTGGACAGCGGCAGCGCGTCCCTCTCGCCCAACCCCTTCGCCTGGAACCGCCGTTTCGGGCTCCTCTTCCTCGACAGCCCGCTCGGCACCGGCTACAGCGCCGTGCCGACCCCCGCCGCCATCCCCACCGACCAGGCGACGATCGCGGCACACACCGTCGCAGCCATCCAGTCGTTCTTGGACGCTCAGCCGGGATTCTTCCGCGCCCGCCCGCTCTTCATCACCGGCGAGAGCTACGCCGGGAAGTCCGTCCCGACCGCCGGCGCTCTGATACTGGCCACGAACCCGGCGCTGCCGGAGCGCGAGAGGATCAACCTGCGCGGCGTGGCCGTGGGCAACGGGATCGTGCACCCCGTGGCGCAGGCCACCACGCACGCCGACGCGGCATACTTCATGGGGCTCATCAGCGCGAGGCAGAGGAGGGAGGCGGAGGCGATGCAGGCGGAGACCGTGGAGCTGATCAAGGCGGCGAGGTGGGGCGAGGCGTCGACCGCCTGGCAGCGCCTGGTGTCTTGGCTTGAGAACGCCGCGGGGGTGGCGACGCTCCTGGACGTTTCCGTGCAGGGGGGCTCCTTCCTGGACAACTTCGCCGGGCTGCAGGGATTCCTGAACGACGGCGAGGTGAAGGCCGCGCTGCGCGCCGGGGACGGCGCGACGCCGGTGGAGGCGTGCAGCACGGCCGTGTACGCGGCTCTGCACGACGACATCATGAAGAGCACCAAGGGAGAGGTGGAGGCGCTCCTGAAGACGGACACGCGCGTCCTTCTGTACGAGGGGATCCGCGACGCGAAGCTTGGGCCGGTGGCAGCCGAGGCGTGGCTCCCGGAGCTAGAGTGGGACGGGCTGGCCTCGTTCCTCGGCGCCCAGCGCGCAGTGTGGCGGAGCAGCCAAGGGACGGTCGCCGGCGGCGTGCAGAGCTATGGCACGCTCACGCACGTCGCGGTGTATGAGGCCGGGCACTTCGTCCCGGCGTCTCAAGGGCTCGCGGCGCAGGAGATGATCGAGGACTGGGTGTCCGGGACAGGGTTGTTTGGCGGCCAGTAGCCACTAGGGATTTGATTTACTCAGTAGTACATTTTTTTCTGTGAGATATTAGGATCCGAGGTACAATAACTTGTCTAGGAGAAGCAAATTCATACAACAATTTGCAAAACTGAATGCTGCAATACACAAAATTGCATTGAGGGAGCAAATAGGTAGGTATACACGGAGTAGGAATCGAACACCATAGCAAACTTACGCCAGGTTGTAGATGCATCGATTATAAATAAAATATATTTTAAAATATCAAGAAACGTCGGAATTCTTTTAGATGCGCATCCGCACATAATTCTTTAGGAAAGGATGACATTTTTTGTGACTTGAAAAAATGTCGTTACCCATCAAATTTTATGTACTAACATAGCATGACCAGATGCGCGCGAAAGATTGTTTTTCCAGAATGTTTTAACATTTTTAAATACATTTAGAATTGCAATTTTTATAATAGGTGCATTTGGACATATAACCCAAAACACCATGTCAATGTGGATCACTTGATATAAATCCCACCCACTTTTCACCAGTGGGTTTCAGTAAGATACGACGAAAGCATACACGAGAAGAGTTGCCAATATGGACTCCATAAATAAAAGATAAAATAGCAATCTGTAGTTTCCTTTCGGTAACTGAAATATCCAAGGTTGAGAGCACGAGCATCCATTGATATTTGAGAGTTGCTAGCCTTGTTGGTGATGAGACAGGTGAGTTAATTCTACCTACGAAATAAGGTGCCAAATTGGCATGCATTATGTGTAGTCCCATGAACTCCCAATGCCACTTGGAGCTAGGGCATCACTTGTGTTCAACTAGTCTGTTTAATTCTCCATGGATAAAAATAGTACTACAGTGCAGCGTGTGACACTAACTACTAAATCGAGAGCACAACACGCCGTGACGACGTGCAATGTAGGTGTGTACCTCAACGAGTCGTAGGGCCTGAAGAGCTCAAGTAGTTCGTCGACGATGCATTTGTGTGGCAGGTTGAACACGCAGAGGTTGCATGGCTTTAGCCGCCTCTGTGACTACCCTTCTCTATTGGGAACACGAGTGGGCTGATTATTGGAGGCCGGGACGCCACACAGTCCTAGCCACGTCGCCCACACTTTGTTGTGCTTCGACAAGATTAATGTTTTATATGTAAGTAGAGTAATGTCGAGCAGATGTCATCAAGTGGAGTGTGATGTACTGGCATGCGCGTTTTTGTTGCTAGGTCGTGAGGTTGAATCCTCACTTAGAGCATATCGTTTGATTGTTTGTGCAAGCCACTTTAGGTGGGACATGCGTGTAAGGCAACTCATGGTCTCAAGTTCAAAAGAAAAACATACACGAGTCTTTTTTTGCAGAAAAATAATAATACCACATGTCACCTTCTAATTGCTTTTGTAGCTATTTGCTCCCTCGATACAAGTTTATGCACTGCAACATTCACTTTTGAAAGTTGTTGTATGAATTTGCTCCTCTTAAACAAATTGTTATGCTAATATCTCCTTATTTGTCTATCCTGCCGACCCTGCACATACATGGTCACAACCACGGGCATCAAGAGGCTGCTCTCCTCTTTTCAGTCTTCTTTTGTTATTCATGTTTTACGCTCGCAGAATATTGCGGCACATGTTTTAGCTCACTTTGTTGAATCTTCTAGTAGCTTTGTGTGACGTGGTGTGCCTCCTGATTGTATTAGGGAGGCTATTTGTAAAAACTTTATGGTTAATTGATCAGTAAAGTATGAAGTTCTATCAAAAAAAAAAAACCACGGGCATCAACCGTGGCCATCTGAGTCGAGCAGTCTCGTGCCGCCGCCTCCCGTAGGCGACTGCGTCAGGGGCTCACCGCGCCAAAATCAGCAGCCCACCCCTCGCTAGCCAGAGAAACCAAAGAATGCAACGGCCGTGGCCCTTTGGGTCTGGAAATAATGCGGCAGTGGATCGTCCTGCATCCACCAGAAAAAGAGTCAGCATCAACAAAGGTGCGCTAGGCACAAGTGAGGCCCGAACGGGCCCCGTGGTTCGGTGCGACCCGGTTACTGGTCCGCTGCACCCGGTTACTGGACCGCTGCGGGTGTGGAAATAATGCGGCAGTAGGAAATTTCGTGGGTCAAGGTTCGACCCGCACCTTTCTGAAAGGATAACGGGTAAATCCTAGGTTCGGCCCTCCCGCTGGCTTCTGTCTGATAGATAATTTTAAAGCATCTCCAGTCGCGTCTCCCGTTCGTACCGCGTTTGGGGGATGTCGTTCCCCAGTCGCGTCCGCCAAATGCCGCCCCCAACGTTAAGGTTGAGCTTGAAGTAGGGGTCGAACTCTCGAACGCCGTGGAGGATATTCATGAACATATCCTTACTCATCCTGTACCGGCGCCGAAAATTGTCTTCATGTGTTGCACCATCTGCAAAGTAGTCGTTGTGCAGATGGTATGCCCCTCCATCCTCTGCCGGGGCTTGGATTTCTTTCTCCCCGGTCTTGATCCTCCGCGGCGCGGCCTCTTCCTCTTCTCCACCTCGGCGTCAACCATGTCCTGGAGGGACGCGATGATCAGCAAATGCTCCCGAAGGTCGTCGTCGAAGGCTTGCTCGTCCTCCAGCAGCAGGGCAAGCATCTCATCGTTGCTATCCATGTCTAAAGCAAAATCAATGGTTAAAATTGCGCTGAGGCAGACGACGCAACGAACAGCGGCCAATCGCGCCTACCTGGCAAGTCGTCGAGCACCTTGTGTGCGTGGAGGTGGGGCGGATTTGACGCCGCGTTCAGGGACGCGATGGCGAAGCGGCGGCGGCGGAACGACCGACAGGAGCGCCAGCCGCGATGACGGTGCCGACTCTCAGAAGAGATCAGGCGCCAAAACGGCCGGCAAATCCAGCGGCGGCGGAGGAGTTGGAGGCGCGGGAAGGAAGGAGCGACGAAAAAAATGGCGTGAATCAACGGTTTATGCAAATACTCGTCGCCGACATGTGGGAGCCCGCCTCGCTTTTCGTTGTGTCCGGTGTGCCCGGAGTGTCTCCTGTGGGACGGGGACGGACTCGGGACGCCGGACAGCGTATCGGAGCGCGCCGAACAAAAATCGGCATTTGGGGACGCAGCTGAAATGTTTTTTTTGTCCGACGCCGCCCCAAATAGCTTTGGAGGACGCGATGGAGATGCTCTTACAGACTTGGCGAAGAGGCCGCGGCCACTACACATGAAACAGATGCTCCTACGTGATGCTGCGAGGAGCCATCAAGAAGCCTAGGGGAAGATTTATGTTTCGATCGGAAACTGCAATTGCAGTGCAAACTGAATTACTGAAGCGATCATGCACAGGCAATTCTGAATGGTAGAGAAACAGGAAAGAGGATCACAGAGGATAAAAGAATAACAAAAGTCCAATCACGGACAAGCTTTGCCGCTTCCAGTTGCGAGCGCCCCCCGCGCATCGCGGCGTTCCGGTGGCGGCTGGCGTGTCTCTACGCGAAGGCGAAGGAGAGTCCCTGGGAGAGCTTAGCCGCGTATTGAAGCTGCCGGCCATGAACAGGGGCGGAGGGAAGAGAAGCCGCCGGCGGGCGCGGAGATGCTGGAAAAGAGGACGGCTGGGAGGCGAGGCTCTACTCCGACGATCTCCAGGCCCTCCACGGCAGCAAGCGCGTTCCGGCGGATTGCTCGATTCCTGCGGCGGCGTATCTCTACCAGTAGGTGCGGTTCGACCCTTGGGGTCGAACGGGTATTACTCAGGATGTAAGCGGCTCATCCGCTGGACGTAAAGGGATGTACCGCTGGACGTAAAGGGATGTTAACATGGTGTATATTAAAAGGAAGAAAGTTCACTTTTGGTCCTTGAATTCTAGTGAAAGTTCACTTTTGATCCTAGAACTTCTGTCTGGTTCAAAATGAACCTTGAACTCTCAGAATCATTCACTTTTAGTCCTTACCCCGATTGAGCTAGGCAAATATCTGCCATAGGTGCCCAAAAATATCTGCCATAGTCTAGAATTAGAAGGAAGAGAAATCAAGCGAGAGACTGGTTAAGGGATCCAAGGGTTTCGTTGTTTTTTGAATTGTGATGTTTGTTTAACATCTCAGCTAGTTTGGGCTTGGTCTGGTTCTAAACCAATTTGGTTGGTTCCCTATTTTTTATTTCCACGCCAGTAATTTGCTCAACTCAACTACAAAGGGATGAAAAATGAACTATTATGAGAGTTTAAGGTTCATTCTAGACTAAAAATAAATTTTGGGACTAAAAGTGAACTTTCCCAAGAGTTCAAGGATGAGAATTGGACTTTCTTCTATTAAAAGAGATGGGACGAGCTGGGTACTGAGCTAGCACTCTTCCAACAATCAATGACCAATTATAGAGAAAATCTATCAATATCTACATCACTGAATCTGGTTCATTAGATGCATCATAGAATATATTTGATCAGTGTAGAAGCGTTGTATACGCATACACTGACTACTACAACATAGAAATTCGAGCAGCTCGTGAATCTGCATCCAATCAGCGACATGGAACATGGAAAAAACGCAATTCCCAATCAAACCTCGAAAATCCTTCTTACTAGGCTAGAGCTTTCCAAGAGGAGGGAGGGGAACCGGAGAGTGAAGAGGAGAGATTCCTCACCGTCGAGCACGGACTTGCTCCCGCCGCTGTGCGGCCCTGCTAGTGCCGGAGCGGCCACGGTCGCAGTGGAGGAGACGGGGAAGGTAGTCTCCGCCAGATCCATCTTCTGCGGAGGAGGAGGACCTAGGACATGTCGACGCGGAGGAGGTGGTCGGGGGCGGCGCGGAGGATACGCGGAGGAGGAGGCGGCGAGTGGCGGTGCAGAGGAGGAGGGCGACGGGGTAGCGAAGGGGATGAGGATTTTTCTCTTTTCCTTCGAGGGAAACAAAAACGCGGCCAGCCACTGGAAATTGTGGACTTCACGGATCTGTCCACGTATGCCACTTAAAATTCGTGAAAATTCACTTATACCATTTAGACTAAAATTCGCGGGCGGCGTATGTGGACACGCGGTGACATAGGCATCCCAAATGGGCCTGCCAAAGATAGTACCCGGGGTTTAATGAAGGCCCACTACCCGAAGAATAAGAAGGTTCGAGAGCCCAAGATATATTAAGGAAAGTAGAATTGTAATAGGAAGTGTTGTTTGTGAATCTGGCGGGATGAGTTAGAAACTGTCCCGGACTCTGTAACTTGTACAAAACGAAACCCTCGGCTACACCTCTTATATAAAGGGGGAGTCGAGGGACGAGGGGATCATCGAATCATTGTCTGCAAACCCTAGTTTTCATAATCGTCGAGTACTTTTCGGCTGAAACCTTCGAGATCTACTTGCCCTCTACTTCTAACTAAACCCTAGCCTACAATCCATAGGCATTGACAAGTTAATCCCTTGTCAATTGGCGCCGTCCGTGGGAATTAGAGGCGTAAGGATCTGATCTCGATGGCACGTTCAAGATCTTCGACATCATCAACCGGAAGCAACACTATGGATCGAGGTAAACGGATCGCTGCTCGGTCTTGTTGATTTTGTTCCTCACCCACCCTCCCGTTTGGATGCATATGCGTATCTGGTGGAGCCCATGGAGATGACGTTCGGAAGGTTTCACTTTCGCGTCGAGAAGGAAGGATCGTATCGTGTCGAAATTCCGATTTCGTCGGGATCATCGGCGGTCGATTCCGATTTTTCAAGCTATGCATCGTCAACCGAGTCAGAAGAAGAAACTTCGGCAACACGCTACGTCAGCATCAGAGCAAGAGAGAAACTCGCCAAGATCTTCAGCGACACATCGTTTGAGTCATCTGCGGACTCATATATAAGCGATGGCTCAAGCGATGTCGACAGTTACGATTTCATCGACAAATCCATCACAGTGGGCAAGGTCTTCATCAATCTCAACAATGATGTCACCAAACCCAACATAGATCTGAGTACAAAATATCATCAGATTTATGCTATCGAAAATCAAGAAGAAACATCGGAGGCTTTCGACGATTTGGGGAATCCATATGTCGATCCCTCAGATCTAAGGAGAGGTATGGGCACTAAATATGATGGGCCCACACCACGTGTCAGAGTTCAACTTCCGCAAGCGCATCGGGATAGAGCTGCAAAAGCTTTAGATGGGTCGGAGCCAATGACGACAACAGCTACAGCTCAAGAACCGCAAGCTTATCAATATAGGCTCGCACGAACCGCCCGAGAAATAGAAAAACGAGACAACTGAGTTGAACAGGAGAAAGGAGGCAGCTTCCGCATCCAGGCGAGAGAAGGGCAGATCTAAGTGGACAATCTAGAGTTTTGGGTGATAGCCACGGGGAGGCTCTGAACGGAGGAAGATCAAGGTTACAACACATACCCGAGCGTAAAGAGAGCACTTGGTTCAAAACCTCGACATGTCCTTTATGTCGATAGATACAAGAGGAAATATTATCCCTAAGACACCGGAAGCTGGGTATATGGCGACACAAGCTTACATCCTCGCATCCAGGCCACCCCCGGGAGATCCAAGGGAAACATTATACAACATGGCGTTAGCAGGGTTGGAGCTATGGGGACAGCGTTCGTAGCAACGCCTCCCGAAGGAGCGGCAAGGCAAAATAGTCCACGACCTGCAGCGGCAACAGCGGCGGTTCCTGAAGGACCAAGCGGAGCAAGAGACACAGGAGCACAAGCAAGGGTCGATAGAGCGAGACAAAGCAGAAGGGATCATCGGCAATCCCCGGAGCTTAACGACGAGGATATGTGCGGCCTGCCGTGCTTCACAAGGAGAGTACGAAAAACTCGAGTCCCGTCGGGATTTAAGTTGCCTGATCACTTCAAAAAGTTCGACGGCCCGCAAGATCCGGAGGATCGGCTAATTGATTACCTCGAGACGGTGAAGTTAACCGGAGGAACTAGAGCAACAGCCATGCAAAGTATTCAGGTGCACTTAAGTGGGGCCGCACGATCTTGGATCAAAAAACTTCCGCCGGGGTCTATCGACAACTGGGAAAGTTTCGAGGACGTATTCGTCAAAAACTTCGAGTCCACGTGCAAAAAACCTGCGTCGTTAGAAGAGCTGAGAGTGTGTCGACAAAAGCCAGATGGGTCAATGAGAAAATACATCCAAAGGTGGAACATCATAAAAAACTCGGCAGAAAATATATCTGACGAGAGAGCAATAGATGCGTTTGTCGCAGGAATTAGGCGTGGAGATTTTGTCGAGGACTTGGGAAGGACCAATCCAAAAACAAGTATCCGCGTTGATGGAGATAGCAAATAGATGGGCGAGACGGAGAAGACGCCGTCCACAATAAACGACACAGAGTCGCCGGAGGAGGACCGTGGTCGAAATTATCAATCGAGGCGACGATTTCCTCGGCAAGTATCCAAACTATGATGCCCCGGGGCAAATTTCGGCAGGATTTCGGGCAAACACAGGAGGAAACAACGAGAGATGACTATCGGAGAAGCAATGAGCAGCGAAGCGATAATAGGGACGACTCCCGCAAATGACAAAATAGTGGGCCGAGGTTTCCAAGACCTTTCGTGTCCCCGAAGAAATGCTGAACGGACCGTGCCGGATGCACTTCTTCCTCGACAGCGAACGGGAAAAGACAAGTCGGGGCACCTGCGGAAAGACCGTCGAAATTTTCGTGCAATGTTCAGGTACGCGAGAAAATGCTCACGCTCGAGCAGCACAGAGAAACCCTCGGGAGCCTAGGAGCGAAGTTCATCTACCGCCACCTCCCGCGATTACAGACGACAATCGGCATCAGCTCAGAATAGCGGCAGCACCTCCACCACCACCTTATGTGAAGGAGATATGCCCTAGAGGCAATAATAAAGTGGTTATTATTTATATCTCTATGTTTATGATAAATGTTTATATATCATGCTATAATTGTATGAACCGAAACATTAGTACATGTGTGATATGTAGACAACAAGAAGTCCCTAGTATGCCTCTTAAACTAGCTTGTTGATTAATGGATGATTAGTTTCATAATCATGAACATTGGATGTTATTAATAACAAGGTTATATCATTATATGAATGATGTAATGGACACACCCAATTAAGCGTAGCATAAGATCTCGTCATTAAGTTATTTGCTATAAGCTTTCGATACATAGTTACCTAGTCCTTATGACCATGAGATCATGTAAATCACTTATACCGGAAAGGTACTTTGATTACATCAAACGCCACTCGCGTAAATGGGTGGTTATAAAGGTGGGATTAAGTATCCGGAAAGTATGAGTTGAGGCATATGGATCAACAGTGGGATTTGTCCATCCCGATGACGGATAGATATACTCGGGCCCTCTCGGTGGAATGTCGTCTAATGTCTTGCAAGCATATGAATAAGTTCATAAGAGACCACATACCACGGTACGAGTAAAGAGTACTTGTCGGGAGACGAGGTTGAACAAGGTATAGAGTGATACCGATGATCAAACCTCGGACAAGTAAAATATCGCGTGACAAAGGGAATTGGTATCGTATGTGAATGGTTCATTCGATCACTAAAGTCATCGTTGAATATGTGGGAGCCATTATGGATCTCCGGATCCCGCTATTGGTTATTGGTCGGAGTGAGTACTCAACCATGTCCGCATAGTTCGCGAACCGTAGGGTGACACACTTAAAGTTGGATGTTGAAATGGTAGAACTTGAATATGGAATGGAGTTCGAATATTTGTTCGGAGTCCCGGATGAGATCACGGACATCACGAGGAGTTCCGGAATGGTCCGGAGAATAAGATTCATATATAGGAAGTCATATTCCAAGTTTGGAAATGATCCGGTGCATTTATGGCAGGTTCTAGAAGGTTCTAGAAAAGTCCGGAAAAATGGCACTATGGAAGGTGGAGTCCCGGAGGGACTCCACTAGCATGGCCGGCCAAACCCTAAAGGGGAGGAGTCCAAGGTGGACTCCACCTTGGTGGCCGGCCAGCCCCACCTCAAGGAAAGGTGGGAGTCCCACCTTGAGTAGGACTCCCCTTGAGTAGGTTTCCCACTTTTGGGAGGTTTTGTTGTTGGGGTCTTATTCGAAGACTTGGACTACAACTCTTGGGGCTTCCACCTATATAATGAGGGACAAGGGGAGGGTGGCCGGCCACTCTTGCCTCCAACCTTGGCTGCCCCCTTTGTGGCCGGCGCCCAAGGCACCCCCTCTCCCCAAACCCTAGCACCCCTCCTCCACTACTTCTCCAGCATATGCTTAGCGAAGCTCCGCCGGAGATATCCATCGACACCGACACCACGCCGTCGTGCTGCCGGATTCAAGGAGGAGCTACTACTTCCGCTGCCCGCTGGAACGGGGAGGTGGACGTCGTCTTCATCAACAACCGAACGTGTGACCGAGTACGGAGGTGCTGCCCGTTCGTGGCGCCGGAACCGATCGTGATCAAGATCTTCTACGCGCTTTTGCAAGCGGCAAGTGAACGTCTACCGCAGCAACAAGAGCCTCATCTTGTAGGCTTTGGAATCTCTTCAAGGGTGAGACTCGATACCCCTCGTTGCTACCGTCTTCTAGATTGCATCTTGGCTTGGATTGCGTGTTCGCGGTAGGAAATTTTTTGTTTTCTATGCAATGTTATCCTACAGTGGTATCAGAGCCGTGTCTATGCATAGATGGTTGCACGAGTAGAACACAATGGTTTTGTGGGCGTTGATGCTCTTGTTATCTTTAGTTTGAGTACTTTGCATCTTTGTGGCATAGTGGGATGAAGCGGCCCGGACTAACTTTACATGACCGCGTTCATGAGACTTGTTCCTCGTTCGACATGCAACTTGTATTGCATAAGTGGCTTTGCGGGTGTCTGTCTCTCCTACTATAGTAAAGATTCAATTTACTCTTCTATTGACAACACTAGTATCACCGTTGTGGTTCATGTTCGTAGGTAGATTAGATCTTACTCGAAAACCCTAAACCACGTAAAATATGCAAACCAAATTAGAGACGTCTAACTTGTTTTTGCAGGGGTTTGGTGATGTGATATGGCCGTAATGTGATGATGAATATGTATGAGATGATCATTATTGTATTGTGGCAACCGGCAGGAGCCTTATGGTTGTCTTTAAATTTCATGTTGAGTAGTATTTCAAAGTAGTTGTAATAGTTGCTACATGAGGTGAACAACCATGAAGACGGCGCCATGAACCTTGACGCTACGCCGACGATGATGGAGATCATGCCCGTTGATGATGGAGATCATGTCCGTGCTTTGGAGATGAAGATCGAAGGCGCAAAGACTAAAGGGCCATATCATATCACATATGAATTGCATGTGATGTTAATCCTTTATGCATCTTATTTTGCTTAGATAGCGACGGTAGCATTATAAGATGATCCCTCACATTAATATCAAGATAATAAAGTGTTCTTCCCTCGTATGCACCGTTGCATTGTTCGACGTTTTGAAGCATCTCGTGATGATCGGGTGTGATAAACTCGACATACAACGGGTGTAAGCCATGTTGCACACGCGGAATACTTGGGTTTGCTTGACGAGCCTAGCATGTACGAGACATGGCCTCGGGACAACGGAAACCGAAAGGTTGAACACGAGTCATATGGATGATATGATCAACATGTTGATGTTCACCATTGAAGCTACATCATCTCACGTGATGATCGGTTTTGGTGTAGTGGATTTGGATCGTGTACCACTTAACAACTATGAGGGATGTTGTATTAAGTGGGAGTTCATTAGTAATTAGATTAAAACATGAACTAATTATCATAAGCATAGTCTGAGTAGTATTTTGAATTAATTTTGTAGTATTGGCATCCGTTTACTACTATGCGCTAGTCTTATAATTGAGATAGAAATACTGTTAAAATCTGACTAGAAACTTTACGGATTAGTACCGTATTGTTAATGAATCAAGAAATGATTAAGTCCTATTGCAAACATTTAGTGAAACTCACTTTGTTGATTCGAGAGAGCTATGGTTTCAATTAGTACCTAAAGTTATCTTGTCTCCGTAAAACTTGAAGTTCAAATCTGTTTGAAAAGTAAGGAGCTGAAAATTTAGTTTTCGAAATAATCAAGGTACGAGATATATGTGATATCTAAGACCTTATTGCAAGATGATAGAATATAAATTTGGTGAGACTACATAAACTCATAAGTTTTATGGGAATGTACGAAGGTTGAAGACGCAAGGCGTCCCAATCCTCCAACTATTGGGGCACTAACGATATTCGCATATCCATGAAGTGATTGTCCTTAGTATGCACCGTTGCTAAGACTCGTCGTTTCGAAGCATCACGTGATGATCGGGTGTTATAGATTCTACGTGTGCTTCCAACGGGTGCAAGCCGGTTTTGCATATGCGAATACTAAGGTTTAAACTTTATGAGCCTAGCATGTACGGACATGGTCTCGGAAAGTTATCATGAATTGATGGATAAAATTATGAGTGAAATTGTTCATCGTATTACAAATTTACTAATAGTGAAATCTGAAACACTTGTCATATGATGATCAACTTCAAAGTAAGAACCTCAAGGTTATTGGTATTTGACCAACAAACCTAGAAGTTATTGATGTTGAAGTGTTTTTCTGAATAATGAGGAAAACTAAAAGAGAAACTGCAAAAGATATTTTGGCAAAAAGAAAAGAAAAGACTAGAAAGTCTAACTCAGGTGTATATAAATGATATACATGTTATGGTTGTATTCCTAGTTAAGTCACACTATGAAATTCTTGGGTATTAGTACTATATTGGTTGGTATGAAGTGTCATACAAAACAAAGCAATACAAGAATACAATGGCCTAAGTGACTGACAAGGAATATGATAGGAATGCATGTCTGGAACAAAATAAAGTGTTATTATGTTCGTCGTTGGCATTCTATCTAGCCCTTAGAATTTATAATAAAGAACTTAATAATTGTTATTTTGCTCTGGTCAAATGAAAACAATGAGTTGTTCAAATTATGACATTACTCCATGTACGATGGATAAGTTATTATAAATCTTAATGGTGAAACACACATACATAACACTGACGCTAAAATGCCATAAGGCAAATGATTTGAATTCCACTTATTTGTGGAACCGCCATTTAGGTCATGTTAGAAAGGAATGCCATGCAAATGGATTTTTGGAGTCATTTGATTTTTGCATCATTTGGCACTTGCAAAATCTTTTCTAAAAAGGTAATGACTGAAATACCGTTCATAGGCCGAAGAGTTGAACGGGCAACTAACTTAGTGAAAACATACATAATGATATATGTGGTTCACTGGGCATAGTTGTGTGCGGAAGATTCTTCTACTTCATGAAAACTTTCAAACAATGAATTGAGTATATATGTGGATATATTCAATAAGGAAAAGTTTGAAACATTTGAATAGGATTCAAATAAATTTCAGCATGAAGTGGAAATCATCGTAATAGAAATCAAATATCTATGATTGGATCATGGTGGAAATATTTGAATTACGAGTTTTAGCGAACATCTAAGAGAGTTATGAAATTGTTCTACAACTTACGTTTCTTGGAGTATCATAGTGATGATGAAGTATCCAAGAGATATATCCAAACTTTGTTGGATCAATGATGAGATAAAATATTAATGCCATTATATTTTTGTGGATTATGCTTTAGTGACTACCGCTTTTACACTGAATAGAGCATCATCATGATCCTTTGAAATGACACCATACAAGTTATGGCATGGGTATAAACCCTAATAGTCAACCAAAATCGGATGAATGTCTTTGTTGGTTATCCCAGAGATTTAATTGGGAATTCTTCCCACGAGACAAAGACAAAAGTGTTTGTCAATGTTTCTTATTTCCGAGAAATTGTTTCGAGTGAAGTATTTGAGTGGGAGGATAATATAATTTGATAAGGTTTATGAACCTGAGCATAATGATCAGAGTAGCGCAGCATCGCAATTGGTTTCGGAAGCGGCCACGACGATCATGGCTCTCATGACTACAAAATGTTTTAGCCATGGAGATCGAAGTACATATTGAACCTTGTAGGTATGGTTTACTTTGTGATCAAATAAATGATTTGTGGACAAAGGATTGATTTTGAACAATGATAAACCAACTACAAAACAAAGAAGTTATGATGGGCCCTGACTCCATTAAAATGGCCATGCGCCATGAAATCCAAGATAGATGAATACTTTATGAAAGTAAATGGATCTATGAAATTGATAGACTTGGATGAAATATCCTTGAAGAAAGCTTGACTTATCGAAAAATTGTTTACAACAAAGTTCAAAGAGTTGAATACGATAAGATTAGATCTTCCGTAGCAATGCTTATAGTCTATGTGGATTATTCTAGTAATCACTACATATTTCTTTTATGAGATATGCTAGTAGGATGGCAAAATACACTACTTAACGAAGTATGTATACAAGATACAACCAAGAGTTTTGCTGATGTCCGTGAAATACTAGATAGATATACAAACTTCAATTGGATGAAGTGAGTATCACGGAGTTGGAATCTTCACCAGATGAAATGGTCAAAGAGTCTTTGATTTCATCAGAGACGATGAAGAGGCTTGCATTTGCAAGAAATTAAGTGGGAGCGCTAAGACACATTTATAATACTTTATGTAGGTGACATATAGTTGGTTATAAATGATGTAATTATATACTTGATTAAAAAGGTTTCATTGAGAATTAACTTCAATGAAAGGATATGGACCGAAACAAATTTAGTGTCAAGATCTATGAAGATAGATTGAAACATATAAATAAGTTTAAGTCAAAGTACATATGATGGATATTGAAGTAGTTCAATATAGAAATATTAAGAAAATGTTCTTGTCATGTGAAGGTTTAACAAGACTTGAGTGTATCCGACACTCAATGAGTAAAAACACATGAGTGATTATAGATCACGAATAATATGTACACAATCAGATATCATGTGCTATAAAGTGTTATGAGCATAATTCATATGATGATCATTGGACGACAGTAAGAATATCCTTGAGTACTTTAGAAGAACTAAGGATATATATATATATTTGTATGAAGAAATGACAAACAAATCGCTGTAAGGTGTTACACCGATATTGGTTTTGTCACATATAAAATATAATTTCAATCTCAAATTAGACTAAGTGTTGTTTAAAAAGTAGCACAATGAGCTAGAAGTTGTCTATGCTAGATTTAGAAGAGTTCTAAATATTGTGACGAAATCTACAAAAGAAGGCAGAGTATGTCATTGTTTTGACAATGACAAAGGATGTTAAGTCAAGAGGTTCTTTGAGAACTTGGTGTATTTCCGACAGAGTCAGAACTTTGAAGCTATATTGTGTGTGACAATATTAGTAACATATTTCAGACCGCGGAATTAAGGTTCCACCAGAAGACCAAACATATTTAATGCCGACTCTTTTGGAAATGAGTGATGCGTTGAGACGCAAATGAATTACAAAATACATACGTTTCTGAGCGTGTCAGATCCGTTGACTAAAACCTCTCCCGTGAGCAAAACATGATAAAGCACCGGAAGGCCAAGGTGTTATATCTTTACAAATGTAAACTAGATTATTGACTCTAGTGCAAGTGGGAGACTGAAGGAGATATGCCCTAGAGGCAATAATAAAGTGGTTATTATTTATATCTCTATGTTTATGATAAATGTTTATATATCATGCTATAATTGTATTAACCGAAACATTAGTACATGTGTGATATGTAGACAACAAGAAGTCCCTAGTATGCCTCTTAAACTAGCTTGTTGATTAATGGATGATTAGTTTCATAATCATGAACATTGGATGTTATTAATAACAAGGTTATATCATTATATGAATGATGTAATGGACACACCCAATTAAGCGTAGCATAAGATCTCGTCATTAAGTTATTTGCTATAAGCTTTCGATACATAGTTACCTAGTCCTTATGACCATGAGATCATGTAAATCACTTATACCGGAAAGGTACTTTGATTACATCAAACGCCACTGCGTAAATGGGTGGTTATAAAGGTGGGATTAAGTATCCGGAAAGTATGAGTTGAGGCATATGGATCAACGAGTGGGATTTGTCCATCCCGATGACGGATAGATATACTCCGGGCCCTCTCGGTGGAATGTCGTCTAATGTCTTGCAAGCATATGAATAAGTTCATAAGAGACCACATACCACGGTACGAGTAAAGAGTACTTGTCGGGAGACGAGGTTGAACAAGGTATAGAGTGATACCGATGATCAAACCTCGGACAAGTAAAATATCGCGTGACAAAGGGAATTGGTATCGTATGTGAATGGTTCATTCGATCACTAAAGTCATCGTTGAATATGTGGGAGCCATTATGGATCTCCGAGATCCCGCTATTGGTTATTGGTCGGAGTGAGTACTCAACCATGTCCGCATAGTTCGCGAACCGTAGGGTGACACACTTAAAGTTGGATGTTGAAATGGTAGAACTTGAATATGGAATGGAGTTCGAATATTTGTTCGGAGTCCCGGATGAGATCACGGACATCACGAGGAGTTCCGAATGGTCCGGAGAATAAGATTCATATATAGGAAGTCATATTCCAAGTTTGGAAATGATCCGGTGCATTTATGGCAGGTTCTAGAAGGTTCTAGAAAAGTCCGGAAAAATGGCACTATGGAAGGTGGAGTCCCGAAGGGACTCCACTAGCATGGCCGGCCAAACCCTAAAGGGGAGGAGTCCAAGGTGGACTCCACCTTGGTGGCCGGCCAGCCCCACCTCAAGGAAAGGTGGGAGTCCCACCTTGAGTAGGACTCCCCCCTTGAGTAGGTTTCCCACTTTTGGGAGGTTTTGTTGTTGGGGTCTTATTCGAAGACTTGGACTACAACTCTTGGGGCTTCCACCTATATAATGAGGGACAAGGGGAGGGTGGCCGGCCACTCTTGCCTCCAACCTTGGCTGCCCCCTTTGTGGCCGGCGCCCAAGGCACCCCTCTCCCCAAACCCTAGCACCCTCCTCCACTACTTCTCCAAGCATATGCTTAGCGAAGCTCCGCCGGAGATATCCATCGACACCGACACCACGCCGTCGTGCTGCCGGATTCAAGGAGGAGCTACTACTTCCGCTGCCCACTGGAACGGGGAGGTGGACGTCGTCTTCATCAACAACCGAACGTGTGACCGAGTACGGAGGTGCTGCCCGTTCGTGGCGCCGGAACCGATCGTGATCAAGATCTTCTACGCGCTTTTGCAAGCGGCAAGTGAACGTCTACCGCAGCAACAAGAGCCTCATCTTGTAGGCTTTGGAATCTCTTCAAGGGTGAGACTCGATACCCCCTCGTTGCTACCGTCTTCTAGATTGCATCTTGGCTTGGATTGCGTGTTCGCGGTAGGAAATTTTTTGTTTTCTATGCAACGTTATCCTACATTATGTTGATCCTAACTCAAACAGAGCGGTGTCGATGATTCAGAAGGGAAGGCCGTCCAACAGAACTCAAAAAGTAATCTCGAGACAGGTGTTCATGGCAGAGAAAATGCCTCCACCAACAGTTGAGTACCTCAATTGGTCAGGGCAAGACATCGGCTTCACCATAGCGGATCACCCGCAGCAAGTTCCTCGACCAGGGCAGTCAGCACTTATTCTGCCAGCAGTTATTGCAGGTTTTGATGTTTCTCGAGTATTCATAGATGGTGGCAGCAGCTTAAACCTTATGTATGCGTATACATTGAGGAAGATGAACATATCCTTAGCAAACCCGAAGCCAACGGACACAAGGTTCCACGGCATCACACCGGAGAAACCAAGTTACCCACGGGGAAGATCAACCTCGACGTTCAGTTTGGAACCCGAGAAAATTATAGAATCGAGAAACTGGAGTTTGAAGTCGTGGATTTTCCATCACAGTACCACGCTTTGTTGGGACGACCAGCATATGCTAGATTTATGGCAGTACCACACTATACATACCTGTTGTGGAGATTACCTGGACCCAAGGGACCAATCACAGTCAAAGGGAGTTTCGCCTTAGCTGATAAGTGCGACAAGGATTTCCATCGGTTATCAGAAACTTTCGGGATGCAAGCTGAGTATTTGGCGTCGAAAAGCATGACTGATTACGACGTACTGCCAGACGTTGGAAGGCCAAATAAAGAATCAACCTTCAACACAGAGAAAAATTCTAAGGAGGTGCAGATTCACCCGACAGACCCAAAAAAGACGACATCCATTGCAAACAACATGGATATCGCATAGGAAAGCGCGCTCGTCGAGTTCCTCCGTGAGAACTGGAAAATCTTCGCATGGTGTCCAGCTGACATGCCAGGAGTACCCAGGGAACTTGCCGAGCACCACCTAAATTTGGATCCATCAGCGAGACCAATCAAACAACCTTTGCGGCGTTTTTGAACCAAACCGCAAAGCTATGCTCGTCGTAAATCAATCGACTACAAGAAGCTGGTTTCATCAAAGAGATATTCACGAAGCCACATGGGTAGCAAATCCCGTGATGGTGCCAAAGAAAAACACTAAGGTCCTTCGCATGTGCGTCGACTTTACGTGTCTCAACAAACATTGTCCAAAGGATCACTTCCCCTCCCGAGGATCGATCAAATTATCGACTCCACGGCTGGATGCGAACGTCTTTCCTTCCTGGACGCGTATTCGGTTACAACCAGATCAGGTTAAAAGAAGAAGATGAAGTAAAAACCGCGTTCATTACACCTTATGGCGTGTTTTGTTACGGAACAATGCCCTTTGGTCTAAAAACGCGGGAGCAACATATCAGAGGATGATGCAAAAGTGCTTGGCGACACAGATTGGAAAAAACGTGCAAGTATACATCGACGACGTCGTCATCACATCAAAAGAAGGATCAACGCTGATAGAGGACCTCAAGGAAACGTTCGACAACCTCAACAAGTTCTGCCTGAAGTTGAACCCGACGAAGTGTTCCTTTGGTGTCCCAGACAGGAGAACTCTTGGGGTTTCTAGTCTCAGCAAGAGGGATTGAAGCAAATCCCGATAAAATACAAGCTATTGTAACAATGAGAAAGCCAACAAAGTTGAAAGAGATACAACAGCTTAACCGGGCGAGTCGCAGCTTTAAGCGGATTCGTCGCCGAGCTAGGAGAAAAAGCGTTACCATTTTACGCTTTGATAAAACAAGGAGACAAATTCCGAGTGGAACGAAGAAGCCGACGAGCTTTCGAAGATTTGAAGCGCAAAATCTCGACACCACCAATCTTGGTGGCACCGAAGGAAAAGGAACCTCTCCTGTTATATATCGCAGCCACGCCCCAAGTGGTGAGCACGGCGCTGGTTGTCGAAAGAGAAGAAGAAGGAAAACTCCACGGAGTACAGAGGCCAGTTTACTTCGTCAGCGAAGTTTTATCGCCGTCAAAACAAAGGTATCCTCAGTACCAGAAGCTAGCATACGGAGTGTTCACAACAGCACGAAAGTTGCGCCACTATTTTTCGGCACACCCAATCATAGTGGTCAATGAGGCTCCTTTGTCAAATATACTGAACAATCCAGAAGCTACGGGTCGTGTCTCCCTTTGGGGAATAGAACTTTCCCCTCGGGACATCATGTATGAAAAAAGAAAAGCAATCAAGTCGCAAGTTCTGCCGGACTTCATCGCGAGTGGATGGAGCCGCAAAACACAGGACCCCCGCACTGTCGAGAACCCGGACCATGAATTTTGACGGGTCCAAAAGAGTAGAAGGAGCTGGAGCAGAGTCATACTTATATCACCCGAAGGCGACAAATTGAAGTATATCCTTCGGATGACGTTCCCTAACGCATCTAACAATGAAGCGTAATATGAAGCCCTCATACACGGGATGCGGATGGCGAAAGCATGCGGTGCAACTCGACTAAAAATCTTTGGCGACTCACAATTGGTGGCCCAGCAAGTTATGAACCAATGTGATGCAGTCAATGATAGCATGGTAGCATACAAGGAGGTGTACAATGAACTCGAGAAGCTATTCGATGGATGCGAAGTAAATCACATCAGCAGGTTGAGCAACGATGAAGCCGACGTCCTCGCAAACATCGGGTCGCAGTGCCTCCCAGTCCCGCCAGGAGTGTTTTGGGAAGAAATATCGGAGAGATCTACAAAGCCAAAAAAGGTGCAGAAAAAAGAAAAAACTTCGACACCCCTCGCAGAAACCACGGAGGATGAAGATGAACAAGAGCTTGTGATGATGGTACAGGTTCCTTGGATGCAAGCATATGTATCATACATCCTCAGGAAAGAAATACCCGACGATCCAGTTGAAGCAAGGCGAGTAATTCGACGGTCTAAAGCCTTCACGGTGATCAAAGGAGAACTATACAAGCGAAGTATTTCAGGTGTTCTGCAAAGGTGTGTAACACCCGAAGAAGGAAGAGTAATTCTGAAGGATGTGCACGAAGGAATATGTGGCCACCACGCGAGTAGTCGAGCCATCGCAGCCAAGGTTTTTCGGGCAGGATTCTACTGGTTGACAGCAATCGAGGACGCCAAAGAAATAGTAAGGACTTGTGATGCGTGTCAAAGGTTCGCCGCAAAACCTCACTCTCCAGCAGCAGAACTAGCACCAATACCTTTGTCGTGGCCCTTTGCACAATGGGGACTCGATATGGTGGGCAAGTTACATAAATCATGGCCAGGAGGAAAGGAATACATGCTAGTAGTCGTCGACAAATTCACAAAGTGGATAGAAGCGAAGCCGATAAATTCGCCGGATGGAGCATCCGCAAGTAAAATTCATAAAAGGCCTCGTCTTCAGATTTGGAGTGCCTCATAGCATCGTCACGGACAATGGCAGTAACTTTACATCCAACGAATTTAAAGATTACTGCAAAGAAGTGGGTATCAAGCTGCACTTTGCGTCAGTTGCACATCCTCAAACCAACGGGCAGGTTGAGAAAGCCAATGGCATTATATGCAATGGCATCAAGAAACGTCTGTTGGGACCACTAGAAAAAGCTCGACATACCTGGCCTGAAGAACTACCAAGTGTGTTGTGGAGCATCCGAACAACACCAAATACGGCGACACAGGAAACCCCGTTTTTCCTGGTCCATGGCGCGGAGGCAGTACTTCCAATAGAAATAGAGCACGACTCCCCTAGAGTCACAGCATATGATGAAGAAACTTCAAGGACAGCATTGGAAGACGATGTAGACGCACTCGACGAAGCTCGAGACGAAGTATTATCAAGGGTCACCAAATAACAACAGGACTTGAAGAATTACCACAGTCGACGTTTGCGGCCAAGATCCTTTCAAGTGGGAGACTTAGTTCTTCGGCTCACGCAAAAAAGTCATGAAAAACTCGAGTCACCATGGCTTGGTCCCTATATCGTCACGAAGTAATCGGGGAGGAGCATACGGGATAAAGGACAAGAAGACGGGGGTGGAGGAGCAAAACCCCTGGAACGTGGCGCAACTCGGGCGGTTCTACGCCTAGAGCTAAAATATAGTCCTTGTAAAACTTCAATGTACTCGAAACGCCCACGAGTTTTCAGACGCACTCTTTTCCTTTTTCGGGGCACCGAGTGGGGCCGGGAAAGGTTTTTAATGAGGCGGGCTCGTGGTGCTGCAATATAATAAATATAGTGGAGATATACTTCTTATTTTTTCGACACGCTCGGGGGCTCAACGCCTAAGTCTCAAAATACATTCAACATAGATCCACGGAAATATTTCGCCTTGGTACATTAATACCTCGCCAAATATAAAAAACAGAAGCCAGCAATCATAAATATAGTGTACACATCAAAAACTTAAATGCTTTGGTCTAAGAACCTCGCAATACAAATATAGAACTTCGACATCAAAGATACTCGAAGATTGGCAATCCATTCAAGGGAAAAACAAGGATGTCTTATTACAACAGGAAAGATAGATTTCAAGGAGGAAAAAATAGTACAACCTTCGCCCAGTTAGGCTCGGGGGCTTCAACAATATAGAGGGCTTCGGCAATATACAATAAATTCCTTCGGAAGTAAAAAAGAGGAATAAGATACAAGGTCCAATATAATACAAATCAGTTAAATCCCAAGATACTATCTACGGACAGGCCTCTGGTTGTTTTATGTTCAGCATAAGAACCCTTGGTAAAAAACTCTGAGTCCATCCGAAGAAGTTCATCTATCATTGATTCGGCCACGGGAGCTACCATAGCATCGATTGAGTCGATATCATTTTTTCGACGAGTTTTCTTGGCCAGGCAACCAGCAACAATCTTCGTCAGGTCTAACTTTGGATAACAGATGTTTATCATAATCATGGCGAATCTCGCTCCAGCAGAAAGTTGAGCCCGCACAAAGTTATGAATGCGGGGAGCATCTCTGAATACCTCTAATAATTCGGGAAGAGTTTTTGGAACCTCGTTTCGAGGAAATAAATTCCTATAGACAAGGGTTAATGTCGACGTGCAAAAATTGAGAAAGTCGCGCACTTGGCAAGCACGATCTTGGAACCTAACAATTTGTTGGGTTCGTTCGAGAGTGGCCCAGAACAAACAGCCATGGTTAAGGGAAAGATTGACAAGAAGATTTGTTCTCTCATTCACTCTCTGATCTTCGGCAGCAGAATCAAGAACTGAGCCTGTTAAAAGCGACAGAGCAAGAAATTGGAAGAAAGGCACAGCAAAATAAAGAGAAGGCATCAAAAGAAAGCAAAAACGTACCTAACATATCTGTGCTAGCTTCCAGCATTAGCTCAAGCATACTATTTTCTCGGGTCGTGGCTCCTTTTGTTTCCAATACAGCAACATCCCTAGCAGCCATAGCTTCTTGGGCTTGTTGAAGAGCAAGTTGTTCTCGTTCAGATGCTTTCCGAGATTGTTCCATCATGGCCAAAGTTTGTTTCTTCATAGATTGAAGTTGTTGTCGAAGTTCTTGCAAATCTTCCGACAAATGTCCGCTTGATGAACTCTCGAGGAGATTATGGTCGACTAGTACTTTCTTCGAGAAGGAAGATGCAGGTGAAGCAGCGGCGTAACAAGGAGGGGTCGAGTAATTATCAAATATTAACTGGAAAAGAAAGGCCCAGGATCAATGAAAAGCACGAAGAGAAATTTCATTACTTGCTAGAAAATTTACACGGACATTACAAAAGAAAGTTCTCCAGGGGGACTAAGAGAGTAATTGTCGCCAAGGCTAAAATGGCGACAAGAGCAAAAGAAACAGAAAAAGAAACAAGGAGGCATGCAACTAGACCTCCGGCCTCGAGGAGCTAGGAGTCGAAGCTGGCTTGATCCCGAGATACGCCAAGATCTTCTTCGTGTTGGGCTTGGCTGCCTTGATCAGCGACCTCCATCTCGATCGCTCTATCTGATCGGTGTCGCCAACCTTCATCCAATCAAGCGTTTGTTGGCTGTCAGCAACTAGGGCAACAGTATTCTCGACAGCAACCTTCATATTCTCCTGACGCATCTTCAGTCCAAGGTCTTCCGATGAATTGAAAAGCTTGGCAAGGGCAAGGAAGGTCGAAGGTTCCTCTTTCTTCGGGAAGAAGTAGGGGAACAACGCCGACAAACCTGCACTGGCATTGGCCACGCCTTCACGAATTTCGCGCCCATGAAACTCCAGAAGAGATAGTGCGTCGAGGAGAGGGTCATTGACAGGATTATCCAGATCAAAATCCTGGTCCGTTTGGGCTACCACACGAAACAAAATATTAGTCAAAAACCAAGAAACAGGAAGTACAATAAAATAGAAGGGATTGATGATATTACTCAGCGTACGTCGACTTTGCGACTTCAAACGCTTGATGATCCCCTGCTCACGTGCAGCTTGTGCAGCTTTCTGCTCGTCTAAAGCAGATTCAGCGTCTTTGAGCCTTTTCGCAGCTTCCTCGACACTAGCAGCCTTTGCTTTGGCATCATCAGCCTCAGCTTTAGCTTCGCTAGCGGCAAGTTCAGCTTTTTCGCGAGCCGCCTCACTGTGCTCTAATTTGTGAGCAAGTGCGTCGGCACGTTTGTTGGCCTCTGCAAGTTTCTCTATCAAGATAAAAAAGGGGAAAGAAAGATCAAAAAATCGTCGACAAACAAAAAGGAGCAAAATTCAGGAAGAACGGTAAATATAAAGGTTATTACCTTCGGCTCTGCTGGCATACTCGCGGTACCCAATAAATTGGGACCCGATGCGGATAAGATCCTTGATCATAGGCTGTCAAAGAAGAAGAACGAAGGAGACAACATCGGCATTAAAAAAAAAAGTAAGGGCATAAAGAGCAAAATAGAGGAAAATATAGATGTCGACAAACTTACATCATCCAAGAGCTGCGACGAAGAGCTGCTCAATTGAGGGGGAGGCTCAACGATCATTTCAACCCTTGCCCTTTTAGGTGAAGGGACAAGGGGGCTTGAAGGAGGAGTAGATGTATCAACATTTTGTTGAGGAGGCGACGATTCTTCTCCTTCAACAGGCTTCTCCGAAATAACTAAAGTATGTGACGTGCTCGTCCGAGGAGCTACGTCACGAGTTGGTACTTCTTCCTCGTCATCACCGCAAGTGAGGATCAAATAGCATAAAAAGCAAGACAAGGAAAAACTTCGACTACGTAAATAAGGGGAAATCAAGGAAAACTTACGAGCCGACGAGGGATTCAATATAAGGATCATAAGCTGCCTTCGGATGAGAAGGAACAACTTCTTCGGCTTTGGATGTGCCGGAATCTTCGGCATCACTCCTCTTCCTTTTCTTCTGTGGAGAAACGGCGGGAGGAGGAGATTGGACCGATGTAGTATCTTCGGAAGATCCCGCAGATTTTCGTGAATCCACGGTATCATTCACAAAGGATGGAGCCTCTTGATTGTCGTCAGTGACAATGCCCATTTCTTCGACTTCTCCATCCTCAGGAAGAGGAGGAAGGGAAGCCATAGCAGGATGATTCTGCAGGAAAATAGCGGCAAAAGGAAAAGTAGAGAAATGTCAATACAACGAGATGCAGGGAAAATTCGGAACAAAATAAAAATTCGAGAAGACAAAATACCTCGGGGAGTGGATTGGTGGAGCTGTATGGCTCCACGCGACAAGAGGAAGGAATAGGATCCTTCTTGCTCAGCGAGGTGATTCTTCGAATAAGCTTCTCCAAGTCCTTCACAGAAAGATCATTGGAGAGCCTATTGGCGTCATTGGCACCAGAATACGTCCAAAGGGGATTTTTGCGAGCCTGAAGAGGCTGCACTCGAATCCTAAGAAAATAGGCAGTGATTTGGACACCAGATAACTCTTTGCCTCGAGTATTTTGGAGCTGATGAATACGAGACATAAGAGCTTCTTCGCCTTCTTCTCTTCTTCGGAAGCTTCGGCGTCCCGGGAGTAGCGGCGTTGAATTTTTGCGTTTCCGTCGAAAGGAACTATGTTGTGTTCCACGGAATTGGCACTTTCTTCGTGTATATAGAGCCACCTTTTGCGCCATCCTTGGACAGAATCAGGAAATTTGACGTCGAAATAATCGACATCGGTTCGGACACAGATAACTACACCACCTATGTTGTAGGTGGCGTTGTGAGCGCCATTGCGGCGAAGGCAGAAAATGCGCTTCCAAAGAGCCCAATTAGGAGCGACTCCAAGGAAGCATTCGCAAAGCGTGATAAAAATAGAAATGTGAAGGATGGAATTGGGGGTCAGCTGGTGCAGCTGAATCCCATAGACAAAGAGAAGACCGCGGAGGAAATCGTGGATTGGGGTAGAAAGGCCGCGGATGAGATGATCAACGAAACTAACCCGGAACTCCATTGGAGGGTTGGGGTAGCTTTCTTCGCTGGGAAAGCGGATGGCGTCTTCCTTCTTCATAAGGACAAGCCTTTTCATCAGGTTGACATCCTGGTTGGAGATTTTAGATCTCTCCCACTCAAGATCTTCAGCAGCCATCGTGGATTCTGGAGTGCTATGGCGAGTGAGGCGCGTGCGTGGTGGCATCAACGGCATCGAAGTAGCAATGTTCGTGTGCGCGGAAGATCGGAAAGAGATGGGCGCGGGGAGTTTTCGCAGAGGGGAGCGAGATGTGCGGCGCAAGCGAAGGACCGGACGGAGGTTGAAGAAAGGTTTATATAGGCTTCGGGAGAAGTAATGAACCGTCGGATGAAGAAATCGTGTGGTGAAAAGAGATCCGGTAGATAAGAGGGTAAAAAGGTATTTTTATGGAGATAGAATGGAACAGGCGTTGCGAACGTGCGCCGGGAAAAGCGGAGGACGTGTGTCCCCCACTTGCACGACGTGTCAACGTGGTGGGAACAATGGACCCACAAGGCCAGAAAAATTTCGACTATTAACAGAGCTGAAGAGAATTTGACAAAGTAAAATATGTCGGCAAGAAAAATAAAAGGAGAATGGCGACAGGAGAAGTTATTTGAATACTTCGGGAGCCTTTGGTCAGAAACAAGTTTTTGCCCAAATGCTCGGGGGCTACTTCGATAAAAGTAAAATTTCGACTATGGCAAATATAGAAATTGTGGGAGCCTACAACCAAGCACAAGTTCTTGTTATCACCAGATTTTGGTCAAATCAGGAGGTGGGCCGCAAGAGAGAGGGGCTTGGAAGATTACACGTGGAAGATTTCTGAAGCGGCCTGGCACGAAGGGTTTGGGCTGAATTGCCCGTGTATCTTTAATTAGTAGTTTACTATCTTAGATAAAAGTTAGAGTTTGTATCGTGCACGATGGGATATTCCCACGTTAGAAAGTCCCCTGGACTATAAATATGTACATAGGGTTTATGGAATAAACAACAACTCACGTTCAACCCCAAACAAACCAATCTCGGCGCATCGCCAACTCCTTCGTCTCGAGGGTTTCTATCAGGTAAGCGACATGCTTGCCTAGATCGCATCTTGCGATCTAGGCAGCACAAGCCCCACGTTGTTCATGCGTTGCTCGTACCGAAGCGCTTTTGATGGCGAGCAACGTAGTTATCATAGATGTGTTAGGGTTAGCATTGTTCTTCGTTTAAGCATGCTTACGTAGTGCAACCCTTGCATATCTAGCCGCCCTCACACCTATCTCGGGTGTGGGGGCGGCACCCCGCTTGATCATTATTCGGTAGATCTGATCCGTTACGATTGCTCCTTGTTCTACAAGGATTAGTTTAATATCCGCAATAGTTAGGCCTTACAAAGGGGGAGGATCCGAGTGGCACGTAGGGTGGCGTTCGCAAGTCCTAAACAGGATGTTCCGAGGATCAACTTCATGTTGGTTTTTAGGCCTTGTTTAGGATCGGCTTACGAGCACCGTGCGTGGCCGCGAGGCCCAACCTGGAGTAGGATGATCCGATTATGCGGTGAAAACCCTAAATCGTCGTAGATCTTATTAGCTTTATCTTGATCAAGCAGGACCACCAAGTATTCGTGCACCCCGTACGAATCATGGGTGGATCGGCTCTTTGAGCCGATTCACAGGATAACCTGAGAGCCGATCGAGGCTCGTATTTAATGTTTACATGTATGCCCTGCAGGAAACTAAGCGAGGCATCGCCATCACCTTCCTGACCGGGTATAGGTCAGGTGGCACGCCCTTGCACTTCGCATCGCCGCGTGTGACCAGAAGAGCATTGCGGGCCGTCGCTCGGAGGGGTCTCAGCCAGCCGCAGCTCTAGGCTCTTCCCGGCTCTACGGTGTTGACAAGGCCGCTGCCCGCCGGTGGGTTTTGGCAGTCAACACATTCTGGAACGCCCGGTGGGACAATCGTCTACATCGACCACATCGCCATCTACATCTGAGATGGCGGACGGCACGCCAGTCACCTACGAGGAGCTGCCTGACGAGCTCAAGAAACAATATAACGAGATCAAGGCCACCCTCGAAGCCGACCTCATCGGCTCCTTTCAGAGAACCCGTTCCCATGGCATCAGATGGAAGGGATTCTCACCGCAAGGTGCACTCGATGGGATAGATCTCTCTGCCCCGTCGGAGGAACGCACCGGGGGCCTGCGGCGAGAGATCAACTACTTGGTGGCTCACTCGCTACATCGCCACTCGAAAACTTGGTCAACGTGTTGGAGCGTGTCGCTCCGCGCGTGATCCAGGAGATCATGAGCCACCAGTACTCGCCGTCAGGACCAGCTCTCGGGACGCATCAAGGAGAGTTGCCATTCCAGTCCCGTCCACCGCTGCCATTTGCGTTGGCAGCACCAGCTGAAGTGCCGACTACACCGGCATTCGTCGTCTACAAGATTGGTGGTGACCCTAGTGACTACCAGTTCTTGACTGAGGCGCCTAAGGAGATCCCTCAAGGATACGCGTGCACGTATGTGCCAGATTGTGGCAACTGGGCACTCACAAACCAGGCCACAACATCAGGGACTCCGGCGAAGACAGGAGGAACGTCAGCAACGCAGCTTGAGAAGCAGACGTGGCTAACTAAGTACGCCACACCGACGAAACTCCCGAGCCCAGCTCCTGCAGTTGGCTCAGAGCTGGAAAAGCAAACATGGCTGGCTAAGTACGCCACCCCGGCGAATCTTCAGAGTGCAGCTCCGACAGCCAAGCACAGCGGATCGGATCGGTACCATACCGAGAGACCGGTTCGGCATGGTGTCGAAAAGAAGGGCGATCGGCTATTCCAAGCCGTACCCCGACGATTACGAGATGATCCCGCTCGCCACCTAAATATCGGCTCCCCGACTTCTCCAAATTCGGTGGATCGGATGGCTCCAGCTCCATCGAGCACGTCGGCCGATATTTGGCTCAACTAGGACCGGCTTCGGTGTCGGATCAGCTACGCGTGAGGCTCTTTTCACGGTCCCTCACGGGATCGGCTTTTGGATGGTACACCTCTTTGCCAGCAAACTCCATCCGGCCTTGGAAGCAATTGGAAGAACAGTTCCATATGCAATACCATTCGAAGCTTCCGAGTCTAGCATTGCCGATCTAGCACAACTAAGTCGAAGCGCGGGAAACGGTGACAGAGTACATCCAGCGCTTCAGGAATCTTAGGAACCGATGTTATTCGGTTCGTATAACCGAAACGGAAGCGAGTCGAGTTGGCGGTAGCGAGGCCTTGCAACACAGCTCAAGGACATGGCCTCCCAAGCAGATTATCCCTCGCCGGCGCACATGGTTCGGAAACTATCGGCATATGAACAGCGCCACCCGGACCTGTACCAAGACAAGTTCAAGCGTGCAGTAGTCATGGTCGATACGAGAGGAAGATGAAGTGCTCGCGGGAGACCAAGAAGTAGCGATGGGCTGAGTGGACTCGGGGAGGAACCCCCGTGTCCCGCAAATGGGTAAAGCCACCGGGGCCGCCCGGGGGATTTGATTTTGACGTGACCAAGACCGAACAAATCTTCGACCTCCTGCTCAAGGAGAAACAAGTTGACGATTCCTCGAAGGTCTCAAGTTCCCCACGGCGAAAGAGCTAAACGGAAAGCCGTACTGCAAATTCCACAACTCGCTCTCCCATGCCACCAACGACCGCAGGGTGTGGCGTCGGCACATCCAAGCGGCGATAGAGAAGGGGCGTCTAATTTTCAACCGATACGCCATGAAGGTCAACACCCAACCCTTCCCCGCCGTTAACATGGTGGAAGTCACCTACCCCGAGGGTTGCCAGCCGGGTCCCTCGTTCGGCATCAACATGGTAGGACCCGGGAACCACTCCGGCAAAGATGGAGATGAGGGCAGCTGCTCTCATAGCAAGGATACGGAGGAGGCCGCTCCACGCGATCGGCTCCGTCATGATGGCAAGCGCTACGTCACGAGAGGGAGAGGTGAAGAACATAAGATATCAACGGCCTCTCTCCGATCACCTCCTCAACAAATATGTGAGTCGGTATGACCAACGCCGACGGTCCAATTATGATGATAGAGGAGATCGTCTGGCTAGAGAAGCCAGAAGACATCGTCGGCAGGATCGCGAAGAGGAGGAGCACGAGCGCTGTGCCACGGAAACATCAAGGGAGCAAGATGAAAACGCCAGACACTGGGACTGCCCCTTCTTCAGACACTGCTGGGATTCGGGAATGAGCCGATTGCCCACAATCGGCAATTGCCCGTAATGCAACAAGAAGAAGAAGGAGGCAGCCAACGTGTCTGTGTTCGAGCGCCTAGGGCCTCTCCCGCCACAAAGCAAACGCGCTGAGTCACCTCGTTGGGCAGATCTTGAGGATTCAGAAGACGAGGGAGAAATAGAAGAAGACAGGTACCACCGGCCAAGGTGGTGCCCTGACGGACTCAAACGTTCCCAAAAGCGCAGGGTTCAGCGATTGCGCAGCCTGGAGGAAGCCGAAAGGTTGTACTTGCATACGCTAAGGAAGGCACGACCTGATCTGGCTGCAAAAGTTCAGCGAACCCTGGATGAAGAGGGTCGTCCACGGAAAATGGAGTGGCGCCCCAAACAAAGGAAAGCCGATGATGAAACATCGGCTGGCACAAATATGGTACTCGTCCTTCCGACAGAGCTTAGTGCTCCACGAGTTTACGATGCACTCAAGGTGGACGACAGCAGGCGCATCAAGTCAGAGGTTGGGTTGGTTTTATCCAGCCTGACCAAGTAACAAGATTAAACCAATGAGCAAACCAGGCGAGGCTGATCCTTGTGATCGGCCCCAAAAAGTTTATGAAGGGACATTACAGGACCTTCAGTCAGCTCTCCAATGGATATGGAGGCCGATTCCAGCAATCGGCCAAAATTACCTTCACCACATGTTCTGCTTGCGTTCAGCACCAATCTACTGAGCAGTGGCCACGTCAGCAGATGAACAGCATGGATTTTTGCGAAGCCGACGTGCAAGTACAGTGCCCTGGCTAACCATACAAGCCGATATCTGCAGTAATCTGGCAGATATCGGCTCGGGGGCATATAATCAGATGAACATGTGCAGATAAAACATGTGTGAACATGCGTGCAGAGAAACATTGGGGGCCGATTAAGAAAAATCGGTCAAATAAAAAAAAACATTTTTGGAGCAGCCGATGCATGGCCATCGACTCGAGAGGAATAACTGTTACGGTCAGAGGGTCGATGGGGCACAAGGCCAAGAGCAGCCTGAACGTGCAGATCAGGTCAAGGATGAATTGTATCGTATTCATCAAAGGAAAGGAGCATTGAAGAAGCTCGGGGGCAGCTCACCTTGAAGGTTCTCTCGCTTTGAGAAGCCGATTTATGTTCGGATCGGCCGGCTCAGTATAAGAGGCTCCCTCGGACATGATCAAGCCCGAGTCCATACAGCCTAATTGGCGTATCCTCGTCTCCGTCGTGCCTTGGCCGAGACTCGGGGGCAACGGACCTGTAGATGCCCTGTTTTTAAGAGCCGATTAGAGGCACCTCGGCCGCGGCTGCATCATGATCGTCTCGTGGAGGAACTGGGAAGGAAAAGCCGTCGTCCGGTACGGGGCTTGGACTGTGGCTGGTGCTGCAAGGAAAGGAAAGGGACTGGATTCTCAAAATAGCCGATGAGTTGTTGTCGGCTAAGGGATTGCGAAGAATTTTGGTCAAATAATCAAATCGCAGCCTAAAAATTGAGAGGTTCCTGGCCTACGAGCTAATTAGAATCCAGCTTCATCGGCGTCCAAAAGAAAAGAAATCCGACGCGTTGCTATCGGTCTTAGCATGACAAAGCGGAAGGAATGAAATTGGAGGAATTGAAGGATGAATGGAAAGAACAATTTTATTAATTCCAAGGAGCGGCTTTACAAGAAAGAGCCGATGGCTCTCAAAAGAGGGATCTCGGTGCCTAGTGCACCGCTACTACTAGTCCTATTCTACTAGTCGTCGCTGTCCTCGTCATCGCCGCCGTCGACGTCGTCGGCGCTCGCTCTCGAGGAGCTCCTCGTCGCTGCTGCCCCAGCCCTTGGCCGGAGCCTCTTCCTCCTCGTCATCATCATCCTCGCTGTCCGCCCAGGAGCGGAAGCGCTTGGTCGGCGGATATCCGATGGAGGAGGAGGATTCATCCTCCTCCTCTTCTTCTTCTTCGTCATCATCTTCGTCCTCGCTGTCCGCCCACATGCGGGGGCGCTTCTTCGGCGGGAGCTTGGCGGAGGGGGAGGCCTTGGCCTTCGCTGCTTCTCCTTCTTTCTCCTCCTTGTCGGAGGAGAGGGGGTTCACTGCGGGGTGAAGGCTGTCCTCGTTCTTCTTCTTCGGCAAAGATTGGGGGAAGAGGCTTGAGAAGGAGGAGGAAGAGGAAGACATTGCTATAGGAGGAGAGGGTTTTTTTGGTGCCGATGGCTGGGACAGAACAGAGGATAAAGAGAGCTAATCAGTCGGCACGGTTAAATAATGAGAAATCTGGTGAAGGTTTTATGCCATTACAGTTTCCAAGGAATCGACGCCAAAGCTGTCAGAATTTGTAGAGGAGCTGAGAAGACAGGGCATAATGATGACGGATGCTGTAACGGCTCGCGCTCTGCCACGACATGACCCTTCGAAGGAAAAACATAGTGGTTTTGGAATTATCATTGCCAAAACCAGGGGGGCATGTGTTATCACCAGATTTTGGTCAAATCAGGAGGTGGGCCGCAAGAGAGAGGGGCTTGGAAGATTACACGTGGAAGATTTCTGAAGCGGCCTGGCACGAAGGGTTTGGGCTGAATTGCCCGTGTATCTTTAATTAGTAGTTTACTATCTTAGATAAAAGTTAGAGTTTGTATCGTGCACGATGGGATATTCCCACGTTAGAAAGTCCCCTGGACTATAAATATGTACCTAGGGTTTATGGAATAAACAACAACTCACGTTCAACCCCAAACAAACCAATCTCGGCGCATCGCCAACTCCTTCGTCTCGAGGGTTTCTATCAGGTAAGCGACATGCTGCCTAGATCGCATCGATCTAGGCAGCACAAGCCCCACGTTGTTCATGCGTTGCTCGTACTGAAGTGCTTTTGATGGCGAGCAACGTAGTTATCATAGATGTGTTAGGGTTAGCATTGTTCTTCGTTTAAGCATGCTTACGTAGTGCAACCCTTGCATATCTAGCCGCCCTCACACCTATCTCGGGTGTGGGGCGGCACCCCGCTTGATCATTATTCGGTAGATCTGATCCGTTACGATTGCTCCTTGTTCTACAAGGATTAGTTTAATATCTGCAATAGTTAGGCCTTACAAAGGGGGAGGATCCAAGTGGCACGTAGGGTGGCGTTCGCAAGTCCTAAACAGGATGTTCCGAGGATCAACTTCATGTTGGTTTTTAGGCCTTGTTTAGGATCGGCTTACGAGCACCGTGCGTGGCCGCGAGGCCCAACCTCGGAGTAGGATGATCCGATTATGCGGTGAAAACCCTAAATCGTCGTAGATCTTATTAGCTTTATCTTGATCAAGCAGGACCACCAAGTATTCGTGCACCCCGTACGAATCATGGGTGGATCGGCTCTTTGAGCCGATTCACGAGATAACCCGAGAGCCGATCGAGGCTCGTATTTAATGTTTACATGTATGCCCCGCAGGAAACTAAGTGAGGCATCCCCATCACCTTCCCGACCAGGTATAGGTCAGGTGGCACGCCCTTGCACTTCGCATCGCCGCGTGTGACCAGAAGAGCATTGCGGGCCGTCGCTCGGAGGGGTCTCAGCCAGCCGTAGCTCTAGGCTCTTCCCGGCTCTACGGTGTTGACAAGGCCGCTGCCCGCCGGTGGGTTTTGGCAGTCAACAGTTCTTGGCTGTAGCCTCGGGGGCTACTCCCATCGGGAGCGCTGTTCGCGCACCCGAGATATAAAAAGAAGAAGAAAGAAAAAAAAGAGAATATCGGGAAATAATGGCAATATAGCGACAAGGTGGACTAAAATGTTGAGCCTACAACCAAGCACAAGTTCTTGGCTGTAGCCTCGGGGGCTACTCCCATCGGGAACGCTGTTCGCGTGCCCGATGAAATTTAAAAAGGAAAAGAAAGAAAGATAGAAAAGCAAGAGAGTATATTTCGAGTTATAATTAACTCTACATATACTCCCATCGGGAGATTAATATAAGTCATATTTGACTCGATAAAATGTGCCATTCCAACAGCATGGAAAAGCACTCGACAATATATTCTCGTAACGCCAAAGTTGCGATCAATTTCGAATGCCGCAAATTTGCGAAGGTAAGACCCCGAATCCGTTCGCCGGGCGTGGCATCGCCGAAGACTGCGCTCTGCTACTTTTATCCGTATCAACGGATACGAAGAAAAATCCTAACGGACGCGTTAGGTACTCGATAAATTTGACCGGGACTCGACGGAATGGTAAGACCTTAAGCGGCACTCGTCGAAGTTTGCACCAGTATCCCGAGATCATGTCCAGGGACGTGATCTTGAAGTAGGTTTTTGCGGATTGCCACTAGAGCAGTTAACTAGTACCCGATCCGTCGGATGAACTAGCCCCAATTACCAATATCCCCGTACAATATAGAAATTTATATAAAGAAATATAGAAAAGTTTAAATTGTCGAATAAAAATAAACGGTGGAGATTTTCCCCGACTCTACGATTCAAGCAAAATCTCGGGGGCTATCGACATAGGCATCCCAAATGGGCCTGCCAAAGATAGTACCCGGGGTTTAATGAAGGCCCACTACCCGAAGAATAAGAAGGTTCGAGAGCCCAAGATATATTAAGGAAAGTAGAATTGTAATAGGAAGTGTTGTTTGTGAATCTGGCGGGATGAGTTAGAAACTGTCCCGGACTCTGTAACTTGTACAAAACGAAACCCTCGGCTACACCTCTTATATAAAGGGGGAGTCGAGGGACGAGGGGATCATCGAATCATTGTCTGCAAACCCTAGTTTTCATAATCGTCGAGTACTTTTCGGCTGAAACCTTCGAGATCTACTTGCCCTCTACTTCTAACTAAACCCTAGCCTACAATCCATAGGCATTGACAAGTTAATCCCTTATCACGCAGAGTGCCGCAGCCATTTACATCCTGAGGTATTACCCGAGGTGAACCTAATTTTTTTCAGTCCGGACCCTTACCCTACTGGTGCCAAAAGAGAGGTGCGGTCCAGCGGGCCGACGGGACAAACCGGACCACCTGAATCTTGACCCGTGGTTAGCGGAAGCAGGCGGCTGATGTAGCGCGGGTGACGTTGATCCACAGCGGGAGAGTCAGGACCATCATGCATGCGAGCAGGTCTGCGTGATGGTTTTGTTTAATGGACTAGCACAATGACAAAAAAGAAAAGCATCCGCAATTGTGGAACGCAATCTGGGTGCACCCACGGTAACACAATACAGCCGGAGATCGTTCACATACACATGTAATTAAACATTCACCCATATAAATGCACATATGTATATTCTATTCTATTCTACGAGCATTTTTAAAAGATTAAGTTAGGACGGGTGTTGAGATTGACAAAGTCATCACGGACACCTCGTTATCAATGAAAACATTGATTTTCTTTCTTCTAGATTTGTTGTTAGTCGCACATCAGGATCTACCGAAAGGCTTGAGGGCCGGTGGCATGCCTATGGGGCATGCCATGTACCCCCTCCATTCTAAAAAAAAGCTGCTTAATTTTATCTAGATACGAATGTATATAAATATATTTTAATTATAGATACATCCATATCTATAATAAGTCGAGAAACTTTTTATAGGACACATAAGTACGAAAACTGCAAACGGAGCCCGAGCTACATGTAGCTCTTTATTTTCAAAATTCGGAAATTATAGTTTGATTGTTTCAAAACAATCAGAGAAAAAATCCTGGATGTAGACAATGATGAAATCTACAAACATACAAAATTCCAATATGAAATTCTTTGTTTTGTAGATTACACAAAAATGACAAAATCTGATAGTTTTGAAATATGCACTACTCACTATTCTCGGATCTACACATTTGTCTTTTTTGTGTAGCCTAAAGTACTAAGAATTTCACATTGAGATTTTACATGTTTGTAGATTTCATCATTGGCTACATCCATATCCTTTTTTCTGAATTTTTTGAAAGTTAAAAATATGATTTTCAAATTTTTAAAAATAAAGAGCTACATGTAGCTCGGCCTCTATTAATTTATCCACTCTCGCATGAAGTAATAGTTATAGGGCATCAAGCATTATATTGTACTTGTACCAACAATGTGCTGGCCTAATGAGCAGACTGGACAAGTCCAGCTAGTTCACGGTGCATGGTGAGCATGGGCATGAATGATCATGCATTTGCAGGTCTAAAACATTGCATGATGATATGATGTACTTATGGGGCGCGTGGTGAAGTATGATTGCGGCCAGACAAGTTCGGTTGAATATTCACATAATATGCGCACACATAGAGTGTGGTGAATGAAATGTTTTTGTTAGTTTTGCTTCCCTTGCAATGCATGGTACAATATTGAGCTCACGATGTTGGAATGACCTACTTGTTTATGCTCTTGAAAACTGCTTCCATTTCTTCACGAGGTCGGCACACCGCCACGAGCGGCACAGCCATGGGCATCGTGAACCCTGATCCCTCGCTCATGTCGATCTTCTCTTTTTGTGTCCGTTCCCACCTGAAGCATTGGATCATGATACCCAATGCTACCCCAACCGTCCTCCATGCCAGCCCCTCCCCAGGGCACTTCCGTCGGCCCATCCCAAATGGCATCATCATCTGTTTTCCGCCACCGCCTACACTGATTTCTTCGCCAACAGAAAACCTCTCGGGTCTGAACTTGTTTGGGTCATCCCACACGGCAGGGTCCCTCTGCATGGAGTATATATCGACCAACAACATCGTCCCACGCGGGATGACAAACTGCCCGTCAGCAATGATGCAGTCACTCGAAGCTTGGTGCGGGGTGAGGTGAGGTGTGATGGGGTACATCCGGAGGGTCTCCATGATGATGCACCGGAGGTAAGGGAGGCATGCGAGGTCACGCTCCTCGAGCAATCGTGACATGCCCACGACATTGTCGATCTCCTCTGTCGCCTTCGCTAGAACATCCTGGTTATTAAGCAGGAGAGCCATCGCCCACTCGATCGTGCTGGATGATGTGTCTGTACCAGCTTGTAGTAGGCTCTACAAAATCATATTGCAAAACAAAATTATAGTTCATCGGTTCCACAGTTGTTTTATAACAAAGTTACCAAGCAAACAATACTTAGTTCTACTATAGGTTGTACACATATCTACATAAACACAATGTGCACGTAACAGTCTTATCATCTTGTATTGCCTTGTCGACAATTTGTGCGTATGCCACAGCTACTATATATATGCAGTTAGTGGAATCATACTACTCCCTCCGATTCATATTAATTGACTCCAATATAGATGTATCTAGAATTAAAATATGTCTAGATACATCCATATTAGAGTCAATTAATATGAACCGGAGGGAGTAGTTGAAATGTATTCTTTTGGCTCAAAAGTTTTGAGCCAACTACAGGATGGTGACTTGGGCTTTGTATAATCTTTGTTGAAAGTGTACCCTATTACCAGTGTATTTAACTAATACTAGTATACTACTCTCTGCCTTATAAAAGTTATCTAAGATTTATCTAAATCTAAATATATCTAAACACTAAATAGCATCTAGATACATCTAAATTTGTATAAATCTCAGACAAGTATCATGAGACGGAGGGAGTATATGATGAATTATTGTCACTACCAAATGGCCAGTGTAGTACACATCAGATTGCTCTCGACAAATGGGAGCTAGCGTAAACAAATGTGTGCGCATTATTTACTATGATACACTATTTCAAACCTGTGCCATTTTTAAACTTGTAGTGGTTGATCGATCACATGTACACTTCAGCAACACTGAATTATTGACACTAAATAATTATATAGTTTACAGCTACTGACACACACTAACACTTTTTATACCGGGATTACGTACGGCGGCTGGCCTGAACATTTTTATACCATAACTCAAAAGAGCAGCAGTTTTTAGAGGACGGAGAAGAAAAACTGGCCAGTTACTACCCACGCTTCTCATTCCGCCACGACTAATCACCGTCCGATCCTAAGTTAACGGTTGGTAGTACGTCTACGTAATAAATAAGTAAACAACGCTCACTCATGAGTCATGACTCACCAGGCAGACGGTGCGGACGACCACGTCGCTGTACGATTCCGGCGACCGCTCCTGGTGCCGCAGGAGATCCCCGATCACCGTCTTCGACGTCGGCATGGACGCCTCGTCGGTGATGGCAGGGTCGTTAAGCCGTCTGTACTCGTCGACGAGGCGCTGGCCGAACTCGTGCCGCTCCTTTGCCAGTCCGGCGAGCCTCTTCCCCGTCCTCCCGAAGTCTAGCAGCCGCAGGAACGGCAGGAAATCCTGCCGGTTGGCAGACCCCGCCGCTGCTAACGCGGCCTCTGTCATTGACTTGAACCGGAGCACCTCATCCTTTGGCATGCGCCTCCCGGCGACCATGGCCATGACCACGTTGACAACGAACTCGTACGCCGTGGACTTGACGCTGACCACGGCCACGTCTGGGCCGGCAGCGAGCCACAGCTTCCGCGCCATGGCGCGTGCCCCGGCGTCGCGCGCAGCGGTCGTCAGCGAGAGGCGGTGGGCGGAGAGCGCGTGCACGGTGGCGATGCGGCGGAGGTGGCGCCAGAGCGGGCCGTAGCTGGCGAGGGCGATGCTGGGGCAGTCGCCGCCGGTCAGAGCCCGCCGCGACGCGAACCCCGGGCGGTCTGCGAGCGCGACGTCGTGGACGGTAAAGCACTCCTCGGCGATGGACGGGGAGGAGACGAGCAGGACAGGCGTGGCGCCGAACCGGAGGAGGAGAAGGCCGGCGCCGTCGCGGCCACCGCCGTATCGCGCGGCGAGGGCCGCGAGGGAGCGGTGCAGCGGCTTCTTGAGGAGGTGGAGGTGGCCGAGGACCGGGAGAGCGGGCGGACTCGGGATCTTATTGCCACGGCCATTACTTGGGACCTTCTGACGCCAGGAGAGCAAGTAAAAGAGGAGGAGGAGGAGAGGAAGCAAGAACGAGGCATGGATGAGCGAGATCTCCATAGACAAGGTGTGCATCTGTGCTTTGCATGGAGCAGTTCACAAAAATCTTGGTGTTTATGTAGGGTTTTATGACCTATGGACCCTCCATGGTTGGTACTTGGTGGTCAATTGGTCATGTTGCATGATTGAAATGTTTCTCTGTTTATTTGCTGATGACTGCTAACTTTAAAGGATGGGGACTGTTAGTCTGTTAGTACGTACTATCGGAATTGATAAGTAATAATATCGAAATCACATTAGACATGGTCCCTGGTTAATGGCAACAATCCATATGTTTTAAGGGATTTCCTAGTTCTCAGCTACATGAGAACTAACTTCGTGCTCAGTTAAATCTTACATCACTTTATTTGCATTGTGATGCCTGCTAATCATGAGTTACAACTGAAATTTAATGACATCATCTCATTGAGAACTGAGAAATAGTCACACCCTTTTATTTAAAATACAAACCATTTGTTAGTGTTGAAATGCTAGGGAAAACGAAATAATAGAATTCACCTCGATTTGGTTGTGGTACTAGCTATGTAGTATATAGACACGATTCTGAGGCTAGGACGATAAATTCTCCCCAACCAATTTTAAAAGATAAGCATGTGTCGCTCCCAAGAGGTTGCTCGCGTGAAACCCTAGCCCCTCTCGCGTCGCCCTCACCTCCCCGGGGCCTTCTCGTGGCGGGGGACCTTCGGATCGAGTATGGCGGCCAGCTCTAGACAGGAGACATGCGAGGCGGAATCAGATCTCCGGGGTGCAAGCCATGGAACAAAGGTAGCTAGGTAAACTCGGTTAAAATGGCAGTGGTTTGATTCCTCTCAATGTTTAGTGCTAAAATAGAAAAGGATTTTCATAATCCATTGGTGTCAAATGACACCATTACCATATATACAGCTCCGTCCCTGCCCACGCACGACAGTCGGCCCAACAACGCCTTAGGGCATGTGAGTGGCGCGGCCGCCACACCACCACGGCAACATGACGGACAGCGTGATCACCTCTCCAGACTAGATCGACAATGAACGAAATGGCCCTTGAGGCTACAACGCGGGAGGGTCGTGAGGCGGTCGCCCGATGAGAGCCAGTGCTCCAATGGTGACGGCCTTAGACGTCGTTACCGTGTTGGAGGTGTCGTTGCTACGATCTATCGCCTTTGGCCAAGATGTTTCGAGGGAAACCTTTAGATCTAGGTCTCCCGGAATGGATGATGGTGCCACTTTCGGTGTCGCCCTTCCTCTTGGGGACATCGTCTTAGAACCCGTGACGCCTAGAGGGGTCGGCTAGTGGAGCGGTTTCTTCCTATCGCGTCGACAACGACGGGTCTCCGGGGTGTGGTGCAGAGAGATCTCGGTGGGAGGCGCTTGATGATGGATGCGTGCGGGACTGTGTCGTTTTCTAGTGTCGTGGCAGCATCGACGAATGGCCTACAAAGGTCAGTGCCTTGATCCTTGTCCATAAAGATGGATCGGTGGAAGATGGCGGCGGTGACTTCTTGAGCGTGTACAACGGTGCACGCCAAGGGTTTGTGGAATTGATTTGTCTAGCTCATTGTCTGGTGGTTTGGTGAGGTATCCGTGTTTACTATGATGTGTGTAGGTTTGAGGCTAGTGCGCACAACCCTGACATGACCACCCCTTCATCAAGGTTGGTGATGCGTTAGATGTCGCTCGTGAGCTCGTTCGGTTAATCTTTGTTTCAACCTCCATTTAGAAAAAAAAATACTCCCTCCATCCGGGCACGTACATAGATAGGGTAGAAACTTAGTTAAAAGCCTCTTCATATACACTACTTGGTCACTTATGGATAGTGACATTCGACTGAACTAGTAATATGTTCTATATTTCGGACAGAGGTATAAATAAAGTCTACTATAATTAATCGCCTAAAATATCGTCTCCGGGTGATTTGTCGCCAACATCCATTTAGAAATATATTTTGTCTTTGTCATACTTTGAACCGGATTTAGCAAGATACTTTTATGTCGAACCACATTTATTGGCTAAGGACTTGCTGCCACAATATAACAGATTGTTTAATTTTCAGCGCTGACTTATACTTTTAGATTTATACCACATCTGAAACTTCTACAAAACACCGTTGCTTTGAGATTCACTCCGTAACTTCGACAAAATTTATATGAAACTTCCTTAAACTCTACGAAATCAGCAATCTCCGCGCCGATTCAATCGTGTCCGATTTCATCTGTTTGCGCCACCGCATGGATAAAGAAGGATAAGTCGGCGTCATCGTGTCCGTTTGGATCGCATGATGTGCTCAAGGTAACCACGCAAATCATATGGGTCAAAAAGGAAAAATTATTAAAAATATGTAAAAACAAACTCAAACTAGCTAATTAGGTTTGTATTTGAAATAATGTGCCCCATATTGGGCGAGATTTACAAAAGCAAGCCCTAAACAGGCAAGATTATCATAAAAATCACAATAAGCAAACCCTAGCCAGGGTTTGGGTTGGCCGCCGCTCGCAGCCGGTGCCCCTACTCCTAGTTATCGAAGTTGTTGTCGCTCTCGATCTTTATGTCAATGGGATAGGCTGCTATGTGGCTGTTGAGGATGGATGCCGTTGACCCAACCTGCGACTCGGGCCACAGCAACCAGAGGGTCTCCTCACATGGAGATCGGGGGTGAGGAGGGGTCGCGGGTCTCCGATTCCTCACCAGCAACGGTCTCCGCCACCAGGATCCTCGCCGTGGCGCACTCCTCCTTCTCCTCCCGAACGACAACATAAAGCATGGCCTCCTCTTTCTCCTGCGCCATATGGAGCAAGGCCGCTGCCTTGGCTTCTTCTGCAGCCGCACGCGCCACACCCTCGTGAGAGGAGGCGCGGAATACCTCAACGAGGTGCGGACACGTCGCTAGCTCGTCGAGGTCGAAGGCCTATATTGTGGCCCAGAGCTCCTCGTATCTCTCCTCCTCCAATGGTGGTGGCGCTAGCGCATTCGCCACCTCGCACACCTCCTCCTCCTGGACGACCATGACACTGACGACTGACAGAGCCTCGCGAGCTGGCGCTCGCGACACGAAGTATGTGCACCGGCGGGTGTCGTGCTCGTGGGTGAACCAGAGGTCCCAATGTGGGCACCCCTCTCCTTGTACACCGGGTTGTCGCGGAGTTCTAGCGAGAGCAATGCGGGGTGGCGCTAGATCACGGCCCGACGGGCGCAGCCGAACGCCGGCAAGGGTGGCACCGGAACCCGATCTGGGCCCAAGTGCCACCCGAACCCGATCTGGGCCCAAGTGCCACCCGTGGGGCAGATTAACATACGACCACTGCATCGGGGTTCCGACCTCCCAACAAGCATGTGCGACCATCACCGTCATGTAGGTGCGTTGAGACAGGATGGCCGGCTGGGAGAGGCTAGAGACGGGCGCGCGGCTTGATGGAGCTTCATGGGCGTGCGTCGTCCGCTGCTTCTTGGGAGCCATGGCGATAGGCTTGTCGATGCAGTGGGAGTACCGAAGTGGAGTGAAAATGTGCGCATGGGGACTCGATCCCATTTAATAAGACCACGCGGGGTCGCTAAAAGGCCGACAAGCGGCTCCAACAAGAGAAACAGGCTAACACGCTAAGAAGTGAGTCAGAAGTGGATGTACAACCCAGACATCCAGATTCAAGTCTCAAGGGACATAAATTTGGGTTCTTATTATTACTAGTTGAATGCCCGTGCGTTGCTACGGGTCTCGTCTATTCAACCCCAAAAAGTAGAATGGATTACTTATCTCTCTATCCCCACCCTCGCTCACATATGCACACAAAACAGATAACCGCAAAGTCATGACAAGGATGCATTTGTCATTCATGCTTCCTCACTCACCAATTCACCCATTCACATCTTTTATTCTTGAGAGAGGGCGACATTTTTTTTGCATTTTAGCTACCAAAGTAAATAATATATAATAAAATCCGCATTAAATGTGGATTTTCAAATTAATGTTTTTCATTTCAGCTGCAAGTTTACCTTTAGAGCGTAACCACACCATATAGGACAATTGTATTAATAAATAAATAAAATTTGATATAATAGGCAAGACCTGTTGCCAAGAAAATTGATGCACTCCGTAGTCTTTAACCAACAAACAACCACATAGTTTACAAAAACTTATAGCTAGGATGACTATCTGTGGTACAAAAGAAGGAAAAAAAACGAGTTAACCGAGCCATCTGTCACCTCTCAACAATCAATGTTCTTTAACATGATGAGCCAAGTATAGCAAAGTAAATACATACGAGCATATAAGAGATGCACCATTTAACAATAACTTAATGACACATCGCATAATCATACCTCAGATTGACAGAAAGCCGAAGATTAGAAAAATTCCCAACTCTGACAAAAAAAAAAGATATCCAAAGATTAGAAGGAAAAAATCCCAACTCTGACCCAAGAAAGATAATATCCATATGAATAATATTACGAAGATCCACAAGCAGGAAATGATAATCTTATAAAATTCCGACTTATCAAGAATAAGTCATGTGTATCTTTCTCTAAGAGGCAATTTAAAAGAAAAGATAGTACTAAAGTCTTGAGACACACGAATAAAACACTACCAAACAACCAAACAATGTTGTTCTAATTGAATCAAATTTTACTCCTCCCACCGACCCCTACATCTGAACTGAATTGCACAGACAACAAAACTTATTTTGAACCTGGATCACATCCTTGAACTTTGCCCTCACATTAGAGCTTATCTCATGTTCAAAATCACATGAACACACTTAGAGCGGCTACTTTAGTTCAAATAAATATGATACAATGAAATATAAATCCTGTTAGAATTCTAGACATCTAGTTACCTTGTTATTTTTTCGATCTAGTGTAGTGAACTTGATCTAGTTTAAGGGCTTCTAGATCAAGTTCAATATTGTCATCTTGTAAACATTTTAAGCAGGAACTTACTGCTACCACAAAGACACCCTTGGCTGACCAAGCACCAATGCCAAACCCTGGCGTGTGTCACCCCCTGTTTTAGGAAGCTCAACCATATGGAGTGATGGAGCACCTCAAAACCCTACAAGAGATTGATCTGTAATTATCAGGCACATAGTTGTGAAATAAAATGTTCACTCTCTAGAATACTACGCATCATAGAATGATTAGAACCTGACATCCGAAGTGAAAAAAATATTTGATGCATCCTTATAAAACAACACCTTTAGTTTGCAACGTCAGTGTCATTTTCAATCGAACTTAATTATTTTCTATTTTCGGACACCATGGCTGGTGCAATGAAGTTAGTATAGATGTAACAAAGTTAATTATGATCAGTGATCTGTAAATTACATTGTAATGGTGGTGGTGCATCCGTTGCTACAGATAAATGCTTTTTTATTCCAGTCCTGTCACCTTTAAGCTTCAGCTGGAAGGTAAAAATAGAAATCAGTGTATTTCATCTTGAAGGTAGAAAATAGAAATCTTTGTACGCACTGAACTGCTCAAATTGCAGCAAGAAAGCACAAGGAACCCAATAATACCTTATAATTTTTTCACACATTGGTTTAATTTTGTTTCCGCACATTGAAACCAAGAGGTTTGTAAGTTTCCTCTATTTTTGTCACAATCACTTGTGGCGTAAGTTGGGACGGGAATTATGTTTCCTGTTTTACCAATACCTAACAAAGAATAAAATTATTTCCGAACCAACAATATTCTCTAATAGTACAAATCAGTATCGAAGAAGATGCCTAGAGCCCTAGATTTATAAAAAGAGGCTGTGAAGTGAAGTGAATAGAGGGCATGATACTACCCTGCTTGTTACTGCATCGGTAACAATATTCAAACAATCGGAAATACTGAACTCAGAAGTAAATTAATCACAAGTGCAATCTGGGGAAAATTATATGTTAACAGTTATATGAACCTACCACCATCACTTTATCAACAAATTTCCAATGTTGAATCCCTGCGACATTAAAATAAGAGCAAACGCATTCATGGATTATGGTTTCTATCTTTTCTCCGCCACAAGATGTTCTATGAAATTTAAAATCAAAGATAATAAAATAAGCGACCTTTAAAAAAATAAATTTTGGGGAATAGATTACATACCAGGAAACGACATTCAGATTGTATTACATCAGAACTATTCAATGCATCATCAAAATCTTCAAGGCACACATCTTCATTTCGCTTAACTGTGGTGGTTTATAGTTCTTTTTGAACCATTCATCTTCTAATGTCTCTGCAATTGTTATCCTCTAGAGACACAAAAAAGATAAATTCATTGAAACTCTGATGCAAATAAAGCCATTTCATATTTTCATGTAACAAAATAAAATCTCCGGCCGTATAACAGTGAATTGGCACTTATAGTTCGATGATTGAGATTGATAATGCATTTAATAAGATTCCTTGCACATTGAGGAACGGAAGAACTGGCAAAGTGAAAAGTCTTAATTACCCGTACGCTCGCCTCAACCATCGCGAACAGCCTCATCAGCAATGTGAAAAACGTGTAGCGAGCCCTGGCCATCGACGAGCGAAAAAGAGATGATGAGCAAAATGCGGCTGGAGGTGAGGATATCATTATTGGCTTCCTAAACGATCGGACGGCAACGGAGGGAAAAATCAACAACTCAAGCCGGAGGACGCTGCCGGGCGAAGGCCGCACGGCTGACGGTGGCGGCGGGTCCTCCTCCTCTCGCGCGGGCGGTGTGGGCAGGGGCCTCTCCCCTTCGAGCGATTGGAGCTCCGGCCGGATCGGCGTGGCGACCCTGGTTTGGCGCGGCGTTCCGGCGGAGATGGGCGCGGGGCGGCGGCCCCGGGTTCCTCGGCTGTGCGGCGGCCGCGGTGGCCACGTGGGCGGCGCGGCGGCTGGTCCGGGGAGCTCAAGTCTGCGGGCGTTGGCGTTCGTCTTCGAGTCTCCGCTTCGGTGTTGTTCGGCGCCCCCTCCTTCGTGGCGTTCCGGCGGCGCCCACGGTGCTCCTTGGCGGTGCTCTGTCGGCCGCATGCTGCGCAGCCCGGCCCTCATCTCCGCGAGGTGCGGTGGGTGTCGGTCATGCTCACGGAGCTCTCTGGTTTGGTGGTGGTGGTGGCTGTGGCGCGGAGTCGGCGCGCCGGGTGGTGATGCTGGTCTGGACGGCCCTTTGCGGCGGGTGTGAGGTTGCGACTCTCTGCCGGGAGAAAGTTTTGTTCTGGCTGCAGCTGGAACCGACGGCGGCGGCGCCTTTTTTGGCGTCGTGACCTCCTTGGAGGCGTCGTCGTGGTGGTGTTCTTGCGCCTCCGCCCGGGTGCTCGAGGGGAAACCCTGATTCCTCGCGGGATCGGGCGAGGGCGACACTTTCCGGTGTCGTTTTGCCTGATGGGGTCCTCGCCTTGGTTGCTCTGTCGGCCGGAGAGAGCTGTGGAGCGAGTTGGTTGTCGGCGTCGAAGAGCGGTTTGGATTCCTCGACTCGGCGGTCAGGCGAACACGTCTTCGGTTTCGGTGTGCTCCGGGTGAAAACCCGCATCGGCCTCGGCCGATGCCGGTGATGGCGGCGCTCTCGGACGTCGCTCCCCTCGTTGGAGGCATCACTGTGGAGGCCCTTCACTGCAAGTTTGTTGTTCGTGTTGTCTGTCCTGTCGGTTTCGTCCTCGGCTTGTCTTCGGCTAGGTGGTGCGCGGCCTCGGGGGTCGGTGTGGTTGTCGGAGCGGCGGCTCCGTGTTTTGCCTCCGCCTTGTTGTATTTTGAGGTGTTTTAGGGTGTCGGCCTTGGCCACTGGGGTGGCTAGGCCGTCGGCTCGTGTGGTGCGCGGCCTCGGGGCCGGCGTGTTGTGTTGGGTTGTTTCGGTTTTCGGCTGGTTTCCCTCATAAACTGGCCATTCTCTTCTCCTATATCAATGAATAGCAAGCCTCTTGCCTAGTTTCAAAAAAAAACACGGAAGATAAATAGGGAGGCGGAAGCATCGTGATACCTGCTTGCTCGCCTTTGCCGGAAGATCAAACGAGGAGGCGCTTCCGTCTTGGCGATCTTCTTTGGCGGTAGGCCGTGAGGTTTCCTATCGTCGGGATGGAGAGGGAGTTGAATTCGGTCCGTGAAGATTTGTTCTGCCGGACCTATTCCGGAGGGGCTCGTTGGCGGCGGATACTTCCGTCTTGGCGATCTTCTTCGGTAGCAGGACATGAGGTTTCCTGTCATCGGGATGGTCAGGGAGTTGAATTTGGTACGTAAAGATATGTTTGGCTGGACCTATTCTGCAGGAGATGAGAATCCGGACCCGTGCTGTGATTTGATTTGATTTGATTTCTAGAATGGATTATATTTTTGGCAAGCAGTATATGATTTGCTGGCCTGATTAGCGGCAGGACAAGTTTATGGCAAATACTTAATGGTAGCAATGGAGATTTTGGCAAGCTTTTATGATAAATGAATATGGGTTTTTTGGCAAGCGTCCGAAGTGAAGGAAACGTCTTGGGGAGTAGGAGCCACATTTCAGGATCGGACGGTCTATGCAGGTTAGATGTTGAGTCAAGACGATTGGATGGTCCGGATGTTTTTAATGACGACCATCAAACGCGTTGAGTGTCAAACGACCAACTCCCATTTAATAGTAAAGATTTGATTTCTAGAATGGATTATATTTTTGGCAAGCAGTATATGATTTGCTGGCCTGATTAGCGGCAGGACAAGTTTATGGCAAATACTTAATGGTAGCAATGGAGATTTTGGCAAGCTTTTATGATAAATGAATATGGGTTTTTTGGCAAGCGTCCGAAGTGAAGGAAACGTCTTGGGGGAGCAGGAGCCACATTCCAGGATCGGACGGCCTATGCAGGTTAGATGTTGAGTCAAGACGATTGGATGGTCCGGATGTTTTTAATGACGACCATCAAACACGTTGAGTGTCAAACGACCAACTCCCATTTAATAGTAAAGAAAAAAAAATCACTCTAGGAGCTTTCCCTACCGTATTCTATACCTAATAATAAAGGAGCTAAGGTTTCTGCCAAAATTTTCGTCCAACTTTTTTTGGACGATTTTGCCCTCCCACCAATCTCCATAATACCACATAACTGCCACGCCATGTTACTTACCGGTTCGTTTAGCTCTGTTTCTGTTCGTCAAACGATGGCTCGGCGCTGCCTCCTTATCTCTGGGCCGATTCTTGCTACTGCTGCGGTGCGGCCCAACACGTTCAGGCACAGGTATTCTTTTGTGTTATAATAGTCCCACATCGCTTTTATATACCGAGGGCGAGCAGTTTATATACACGAGATTTTGGGTTACAGCAAGTTGCCTTGGAAACTACCATCAGCATCTATCGGAAAGAATTAAAAAAGGGAATCGTATCGGAGGCAAATAAAGGAGGAACAAACCTGCCGGATCAGGAATTTGGGAAATCGGAGAATAAAAAAGGAGATGCAAGAATTTGGGAAAAGAAGGATCTGGAGGACCAATATCGCCTCAGACTACAAAAGAATGGAGAGGAGGAGCACAATGCGAATATCAAACACACAGGGAGTGCAGCTCGTGAAGATCCTCTCCAATTGGGCCCACATCTAGAAGATCTCCTCCTTGGAGAGAGAGAGAGAGGGCCGATGCCGGAGGAAAGGTGAGTTGGTCGGGGAGCTCGTGGAGGGGAAGGGAGAGGTCGGCCTGGTGGAGCCGTGGAGGTCCTCGGCGCGCTCGCCGTTGTTGCTGGTGGTGGGGAAAGAGGGTTGGATTTCTGCTCTAGAGAGGCCGGCCAGTACGGAAAGACTTCTCAGCAGACGATGATCATTTTTTTTACTAGCTTGACTTGTTGTACTACTAGGCTTTTAACCTGCTACTCTCACCTAACGAACCAAAAAAAAAAAGCTAGGAACCTACGAATTGTACCTACACGAATCCATCAAAGTCTATACCTAGATATGATAGAGATCATAATTTAAACTTTCGAAAATTACATCGAAAACATCGAAAGATTTTATAATTTTAGTAACTCAACAATATATAAGGTTATTTATTTATTTTGTAATTCAACTACTTGCTGGAGAAAGGATCCAGTGGAAACCGATGTCCAAAGGAAACATGAAAACCAAACGTGGGCCTTTGGATGTCGAACGTGCGGACGGGATCTGAAATCAATCATAACATTTTATAGAAAAACGCCCGCCTGCATATTTGTATCTTTGCACAAAATGCTCTAAATTACTGTTTTTTAATAAATAAGTACCCTTGAATGAGTTGTACAACCGCCATGAACCACTGCCTGGTGGATGTCATCGTTGCGGCAGAGTACCTAAGATCCTGGGTCGTTCGTACCCACTTCTCGTCCATCTTTCTGACAAACCTGCTCCCTACTAGGACCTCCAACCTATATTCGTGGCTTCCCTTGCCGCGCCCTCGACACGACCCCATAGACGCCCGGAGTTTGGGTGAAGGAAGAGAAGCTCGCCCCGTCGTGGACCCACGTGTGGGTGCGATTGGAAGAACCCAGCGCTGCCTTCAATCCAATATCATGAAATTTTTCTCTTTTTAAGTGTGACAAAACGACACCAAAGATGCAGTGTAAAGATGGGTATTAATATTTATAAGGGTTCGATGACAAAACGATACGAATTAAGCGAGCACATTTTGTGAAATGCACAGAATGAGTTGATACTTTCTCCCGGTAGCAGCAAATGCTTGACTCACGCAAGGTCCACTCCATGTCATGCACATGATTGATTTTCAATACTGAAATTCTACATGACTAAAATATATTGATTAATCCATAGAAACACATGGGTAGTAAACGAAAAAAACAACACGTCATATTTCTTATAGTGGTGGCGCACGGCGGGAAAGGACGTTGTGGAAAAACACAAGTAATACTTTTATGTTTTCTTCTTGGCCTATTTTTACTACCCTAGCTTAGTTCTAATAGCGTATATGCCCCGTTGCAACGCACGGGCACATTTCCTAGTCTTTTAAAAAAACATCAAGCTAACATGCCGTGCGTCCGTCTAGTGTGATTATAAGAGCGGGCCCAAGTGGGCTCAGGCCTGTCAAGCGGGCCCAAGTGTGGTTCTAGGCCACTTGCATGCTTCCGTCATCTTCCTATGCCGCAAAAAGACGTGGACCCGAACCTGCTAATGAAACTATAGCTCACCATGGATGATGGATCGACATGAATGTGACTATCAATGAGGAGTCATACAGCAGAAGCTACTGCTTGAGCATCCGACGCAGCAGGGAGACACAGGCGTGGACTCAGAGCAACTTTGAGTCGCCTACATGTGCAGGCGCCAGATGGGGGCCCTATATGCCAGCTACTTTAAACCGTGGTGTAAGCATGTAAGCTGGGTGAATTACGGCATTTCCCGGGTTTGGGCCGTGCCGAAGAAAGCCCAATACTCAAAATCTAGGCCTAGGCCTGGCTGACCTGACCACTAAAAGCCTGGGTTGACCTAAAAAAACAAAAAGCCTAGCGGGCCAAGCCTTTTCTTTATTTCACATATTTGCACTGTATAGACCCGGCCTGGCCTAACAATTAGGCAATATATTTAGGCGCGGGCTCGAGTATTTCGGGCCAGGCTGCCCATGCCCTATACCTGAAATGCTAGCCTTCGTGAAGGTTTGGAAACCCTCCCCACGTGATATGACGTGTTGTGGTGTTTGAAAATTTCTGGTAATTGGTCTCCTTACTCTCCACGTGTTGCAAAAGAAAAACAAGGTGAAAATGAGGGGGGAGAGAGAAGGAAAGAGGAGGATGGGTAGTCGAATCTTTTTTTAATGGGATATTTTGAGAACCGTTCATTCAAACCGTTTTCACATTTGAAATCCTCGCGTCGAGATCATTAAAATTAGATCTCATGTTAATAGTTTTAAGAAAAAAATCGTACTTCTAAAACTAGTATGGTTGACCTCGGAGTTTGTACCTAACTATATTTAGATTTTCACTGAGTTGTACTCAAACTTAGTCAACTTAGAGGTACTCAGAGGTTTCACTAGAAATATACTTGTACTTCGTTGTTTTTTGTTTTTTCACCGGGTTGTACTAGTTCGTCGGTGTATGCGGTTTTTTATGTAAATGTACTTGTGCTTATACAAAATTGTGGTCGGATATTCACTGAGTTGTACCGTTCTTCGGTGTACTTAGATTTGTTCGTAGCTATACTAGTCTTTTTTCCGTAACTGTACTCATGTTTTCACTGAGGTGTGCTCGTACTTCGATGTACTCGGATTTGTTTGTAGTTGTACTCTTCTTTTTTACTTAATTGTACCATTTGTTAAGCTTCATGCACTAACCAACTATTCCAAAAGACCGATCTGATGGAAAGAGCTAGACAATCCACTTATAGTTTAACATCCCCCTCACGTGTGACGCGGCGGAGACAAGTCAACACGTGTAAACAAGGGCGTATGGCTCTAGAGGCCAGTACGTAGACAGGAGGGGGATAACAGCAATTTATAGAATAAATTGTGAAAACCAGGACTCGAACTCGAGACCCTGGCTCTGATACCATGTTAAGCTTCATGCACTAACCAACTATTCCAAAAGACCGATCTGATGGAAAGAGCTAGACAATCCACTTATAGTTTAACAGTTTTCACTAAGTTGTACTCGTTCGTCAGTGTAATAGGATATGTTCATAATTGTACTCGTATTTTATATGTATATGTATTTGAGTTTTCATTGAGTAGTACTTTTGTTTCTGGTACTCCCCCGTTTTTGTAAGCATGCATTGTTTCTAACAAAAATCGCCATAAAGGAAGGTGTTGGTGTAGAAAGTACGTTACACACACACCCCACCCTTCCACTGTGTTCCCCTCCTCCATGTCAAAATCAAAATCCACGAAGAAATCTCCAACGAAATCTTGGAGTGGAGTTCCAACTCGCACTACTCTCATCCTTTCCCCACGGAAGCAAGGCACTGCTCCCTCCATTCCCGTGGTGCCGCCCTCTTCCAGCTTTGCGCCCTCCTCTGCCTCCCCATCCCAGGTCATCTCTACCGCGCTCGTCCGCGCTACCAGGTAACACCATGACACGTGTGCGCCTCTCCTCGTGCTCACCTTGCCAGGCTTGGGTCAATTGGAGGCTGGGGGAATCGTTCCCCATGGTGGCTGTAGATACGCTAGTGAAGATGGGGCTCCGGTGCGCTTCACCAGAGGAGGAGATGATGCCGGCGAAAATGTTGTTAAGAGACAAAGCTCATACCTCCAGGCCGATGGGCAAACGAGAGGTGGGCTGAGCAACCTGCGCTGACAGAGGATGTGGGTTAGAGCATCTCCACTCTCCTTTGCCCTCCCTACGCCGAAATTCGGAGAAATTTACGTCCGGATTGGACGTAAATTTAGTATGGGGAGGAGTAGTTTCCCAGCCACATGCTCAGACGAAGACGACGATCTAAATTTGAAAAACGAAAACTTGACAAACTACGGCTTAAAACGGGCGAATTTAGACTAAATTTAATGATATTTACTATATAGAGGGCGAAGTTCATACATAAAGGCCGAATTCGACTATATTTCAAATTCGGCTAGGGGAATACAACTGTAAATATTAAAACAGGGCGCTCTACATGCCCAAATGGCGGTAGAACACCGTGTAGTCCATGTCGCCGTCGCCCCATCGTCGTCGGAGCCGTCGTCGTCAAACTGCAGCGGCGCCGAAGCCGCCTGGCTGCTGCCTTGGCCGGCGTCTCCCCACCGACCACTGGTGCGAGGCGGGGACGGCGATCGCTTGTACCAGTCGTCGTCGGAGGCTTCGAGGTCGATGACGGGGATGACGGCGCCGGATGGGGGAGTCGCAGGCCGGCGGTAGCGAGCGACGTCCTCGAGGATCCTCGCCTGCCGCTCCGCCTCCTCCTTCTCCCACTGCTCCCTGGCCTGGTCGAGTGGCATGGTGTTCTCAGCGGGGACGAGGTCTTGGAGGGACCTCGCGATAACGGCCTCGAGGATGGCGGCGTCCTCGGCGCTTTCGGCCTCCTCCACCTTCACCTTCGCCGGCTTGCGCTTCCGCTCGCCGGAGGTGTCATCTTCGCGCTTGGGGCGGAGCCGTCCTTGTGTCGTCGAGGGCTCGCGGATGACAACGCCGCCGCCGCGCGCGCGGTTGCTCGGCGGGGAAGCCGCCTCCTTTTTCACCGGCGCCAAGGATGGCGCCGACCTGGAGAGCGACCTCGACGCCGATCCGGAAGACGACGAGCTGGCAGCCATGCGCCATGGCTGCCGCCGTTTCCCGGTGGCGGCTGGCCGATGCCCTCGATGGAGGGGGCATCGTCAGCACCGGGAAGTTGCCGCCCTCGATGTGCTCGAGGACGTTCTCCAGCGTCCTATTCGGCGCGCTCCACCAACGTCGGCGACCCGCGGCGTTGTTGCGCGGAGGCGGAGGCGGCGGGCCGTCGTAGGATGCCAGCTCCTGCTCCCACCGCTGGAGGAAGAACGAGTTCCACCTCGTGTAGTTGTCGGGGTGGTGGCGCGGGTCGGCGCGCTCTTCGTCTGTCATCGTCATCCGAGCCTCCTCGATGGCGTGGCCCCGGGGCGGCGGCGGGATTGGTACGCCGCCAGCACTTAGCCGTCACCCGCCGCCGGGAGGCCTCGTGTCCGGCGGGCGGGGGTACCTCGCCTGGTGGAGGAGGTGCCCCTCCCACGCGTGGAGCGACCGGCGGGGGAAGCCGTTGTTGGCTGCGCCGTCTTCGTCGTTGAACGCCATGGATCGGGAGAGTGGAGGAAGAGTGGAGCGGGGATACGCGTCGCGGTGAGCGGAGCGGGGTATATAGGCGCGGCTGGTGCCGGCGATTAAATGACGCGTGGAATGCGACGCGTCCGCGGTGAGCTGACCGGCGGCAGGCTTTTAGTGTGCGCGGAAGACGATGCGTCTGTCGCTGACCGGTAGGGTCCACCACTGCGGCGAAGACGAAGCGAAAAGCGCGGGAGAAATATCTCGGCGTTTCGCGCGCTTTCGCTTCGTCCGGAATCCCCGAGCGCTCCCCAGTAGGCCGGGGTTGGCGTGGGCTCGCCGGATGGATGAAAGCCCAAATCCGGCGAAAAACGAGGAACCGGGGGCGCGGTTGGGCCATTTTTCACCGTCCGGATGAAAAAATGTACGCCGAGGGCCTGTTCATGGAGACGAGTGGATGAAAGGGCACGGATGTCGCCTAGAGGGGGGGGGTGAATAGGCGGTTTAAAACTTTTACGAGATGGGCTTAACAAATGCGGAATAAAACTAGCGTTTACTTTGTCAAGCTCAAAGCCTATATACTATGGTTCACCTATGTGCACCAACAACTTATTCTAAACAAAGGTTCACCTATGTGCACCAACAACTTAAGCTAAACAATACAAGCAAGTATGTGATAGCAAGATATATATAACTTCAAGCACGATGGCTATCACAAGGTAAAGTGCATAAGTAAAGAGCTCGGGTATAGAGATAACCGAGGCACGCGGGAGACGATGATTTATCCCGGAGTTCACACTCTTGCGAGTGCTAATCTCCGGTGGAGAGGTGCGGTTGCTTAGTGCTCCCGAACGCCACAAGAGGCTCACCTTGAGGTGTGGTTGCTCGATGCACACCAACGCCACAAAGGCCTCACCCCAAGATGCGGTACTCACACCACACACCGAACGCCACGAAGGTGCCTCACCTAAATCTTCGGTGACCCTCGCCACAAAGGCCTAGGTCACGGTTCCACTAAGGGATTTCCTTCGAGGCGGAAACCGGGTCTTACACAAAGATTGGGGCACACATCCACAACTTAATTGGAGGCTCCCAACAAACTGCCACAAAGGCCTAGAATCCGTCTAGGGTTCCAAGAACCCAAGAGTAACAACCTTCTTGTTTTCACCACCACGAATCACCGTGGAGAACTCAAACCGATGCACCAAATGAAATGACAAGAACACCACAAAGATGCTCAAATCCTTCTCTCTCAAATTCCAACAAAGCTACAAAAGCTATTGGGGGAATAAGAGAGGAAGAACAAAGAGGAGAACACAAAATCCTCCAAGATCAAGATCTAGTGGGTTCCCCTCACAAAGAGAGGGATTTGATTGGTGAAGATGTAGATCTAGATCTCCTCTCTCTTTTCCCTCAAGAATATGCAAGAATCATGGGAGGAATCAAGAACTAGGGCAAGCTTTGAAGGACAACAATGGAGGGAGAGAGAGAAAGTGAACCAACCAGCCCAAGGAGGAAGAAGGGGGTCTTATATACCCCCTCCCAACGAAATATGACCGTTTGGGGCCTCCCAGGCCGGAAAATCCGCCCCTGGGCCGGATTATCCGCCCCCCGAAATCGCCCCTGGACTCGGGCCGGATATTTGCCCGGAATTGGCCATTCGGGCCGGATTATCCGCCCCCGAAAAACTGCAGAAACACCAAAACTAAAACGGGCATAACTTTAGCATCCGGACTCCGATTTTGATGATCTTGAGCTTGTTTTGAAGCTAGGAACAAGCTCTACAAGATCATGCAGGAAACCATCATAGTACAACAAGGAAGGATAGAAACAAATGATGAAAGGTTTGACCTATCTAAAAAAGACATACCGGTAAAACCTCCAATCTCGAAAATGCAACAAGTTGCCCGTGCAAAAACCATTCTTGATGAACTAGAGCTTGTCATGAGAATAAGAACAAGCTCTAAAACATAACATGGATAAGATCCAAATAAAACCAAGAAAGATGATGAACCAAACTCGAAAACGCAACAAATGATCTATGCAAAATCCGTTTTCGATGAACTAGAGCTTGTCATGAGAATAAGCACAAGCTCTAAAACATCACATGGATAAGGTCCAAATAACAACCAAGAAATATGATGCAAAGATGCAAAGGTTTGAGCTCTCTACGAACGATACGATCGAGTTACTCACTCGAGAGCCCTCTTGATAGTACGGCAACTAAACTATAAACCGGTCTCCAACTACACTATGAGACCGGTGAGAAAGAAACCCTATCAAGAGCAAACCTTATACTTGCGCATTTCACTTGAGCTTGATGACGACGATCTTGACCTCAACAAGATGGAACGCCTTTCTTGCTTGTGCTTGCTTGACGAAGTCTTGTGGATTGCTCCCCCATAATCCACCATGGGAGAGCTTCTTCTTCGGCGCATCTTCACATAACCATGACCACCATGTGGATTGCTCCCCCATAATCTACCATGGGAGATCTTCTTCTTTGGCGCATCTTCACATATCCACGATCACCATATGGATGGCAAGACTCAAGCAAAGGATCTCTTCGAGATGGCTCATCTTAAACTTGCACTTCATTTCTCCATGGCAAGCTTCAAGCTTATGAACTCTTCGAGTTGGCTCATCTTGAACTTGCACTTCATTTCTTCATTCTTCATCATGTTGATGTCTTGAAGTAACTTGAGGGCTCACTTCATCTTCATCTTCAAGACATACTTGACACTTGATATCCTTCATCAATTTCTTCTTATTGCAACCTAATACAAACATGTTGATGTCTTGAAGTAACTTGAGGGCTCACTTCATCTTCATCTTCAAGACATACTTGACACTTGATATCCTTCATCAAATTCTTCTTATTGCAAGCTGTTGTGGGTATACTTCATGGGTGTACCATCGACGAGTGCCTAGATCCGGCAAGCCCGGGTGGCCCACAGACGGTGATGAGGCATGTGGCCCATCGGGCGGCCCAGTTGCTGTTGATCATGAAGGAAGAAGTCCAGCCCAGGATCAGCAAGCCGGATCCGCACCGACATAAGAGTAACCCGGATCCATGGAGGCCCATGAGGAACCCGGATCCAGTACGACGTATATGGAAGGCGGATCCGTGTCGTGCACGGCAAGATATTGTACCGTAGTTAGGCTGTCTGTAATCCGGCTAGGACTCTCCATGTAAACCCTAGATCCGTGCGCCTTTATAAGCCGGATCCCGGGAGCCCTAGAGGGACAACCACAACTCATTGTAACAACGCGAAAGCGCCCAGATAATTCCAGACAAGCGGCGGTAGGCCCCTGTCATCGTGCGGGTGTTCCGAAGGCTGGGTAACTCGCGTACCACCGTCCCGTGTGCACTCCGCCCTATGGCCCCTACTTCTTCTCCCCTCGTGAGGATCCCTCCTCCGAGGTACCGTCGATTAGGCAACGACGGTTGGCGCCCACCGTGGGGCCTGCGGCGTCCGGAGGCCGGAACCGGGAGGGTTCCGCCATGGGAAGCTACGACGACACCATCGGCGTGGGGCGTGTCCTTTACGCCGGAAATCTGCCGATCGTCCCTCCGGATGAGTGTTGGATTCCGGCTAAAACCGACCCCTGTCAAGCTCTCCATCATCCCGAGTTGGCGGCATACACATCTTCATCGGGGAAACCGTCGATTCCGACGGAAACCCACCGGTAAGTAACGCGGACGCGACCGCCGCGAGCTGGACGCCGTCGCGAAGATCCAATCCGAGACGCAGGAGCTTCCCAAGGAAGATTCCGCCTTAGATCCGAAAATTTCAAAGCCCACCCAATCCGCCCCGAGCAGGAAACAAAGGTGGAAGACCAATGCAGATCCGCCTGGGTCTCCCAGGTGTTAGAGAAGCAAAGGTGTCACTTCGTACACTTCTTGGCCCATACCGCCGGAACCGCCCCTCAAGAAGTCGGAGCTGGTCCCGAGCAGGAAGAGGCACCGGAAAACGGCGCGGATCCGGATCAGGCTCAGCCTGTCGGAGAAAGCGAAGCCCCGGTTGAAGAGTCGATCTTGGGCAATCTGAGCCCAATTTCCGGAGACACCCCGTCCATGGAATCTGATGACTTCGTGCGCAAGTTGGAGGAGTATGGTCTCGGCGATCAGCTCGAAGTCAACTCCGCCCAGCCGAAGCGGTGTTCTCGCAACGGTAGCAGCGCTGGGACAAACCGGATCCGGAGACCAAGTTAGCCAATCCGAACCATCCCAACAAGGATCTCCAATGTCTCGGGTGCGACCCCAAAGGGATTCCCCTTCGGAGGAAATCTCGTCGGCAGAAGAGGTGGCCGCGCGAGCGATTCTTAACACACCTATAACTCCGGGCCACGCCGCGGATCCGGAGGCTCTAGAGACCGCCGGAAAGGAGATGCTGGCCACGGCCAAGAGGCTCGCCGACACCGAAGCTGCGTTAAAGATAGGAAGGGCGGATCATGCAGCCCGGGCCGGAAAACTTCGACGGACGAGGACCGCGAGATTACTAACACACTTGAGCACGTCAAGAGCATGAGGGCTGAGTGGGAAGTAAAGATGACCTACGCACAGGCGGAGGCTGATCGTATTGTCAGAGAAGCAATTCCGCCTCGCAGGATAGCCTTCAACACGCCCGCAGTTCACCAGCCGCCGGAAACTCCAAAGGACAACATGCTCGAAAGCCGCGGAATTGCTCGAAGAAGAAGGACGAAGAAGTTGATATCAACCATCTCCGCACACTTGTCGCTTCGAGCAATGCGGCGAGCGAGCAAGGCGGATACTTCGCGCGAGGTTGGAATCCAATCCGGATAACCGTGTATCTACCGCGCAGAAGGACGCCCGCGCCGATCGGCATCCCGACGATGAATCACACACCGGATCCTCGGAGCGCAGAAGAAGGGCCAGGGAACACCCAAATCCGATCCCCGTCCCGTCACAGACGCCTCCGTCGGATCCAAGGAAGGGAAAGGATGCGATGTACTCCGGACGAGACAGATACCGCAACCCCTCTCCTCCGCCCAACGGTTACCCGCGACCCCCTCGCCGCCGTAGTCCAGCCGGAAACACCGAGGCCCATAGGGCACGGTGCGATTGTTATCCGCGACAACGTGCTGCCAAGAAACAGAAACGAGGAGCGCTCGCCGGAACCTCGCCGGAACCAGAACAATGTTCGTGAGCCCGAGCCTAGGAGGAGTCGGAATGAAGACCGCGGCCCAGAACCTCGCCGGAACCGCGATCCTGAACCTCGTAGGAGCCGCGACCCAGAGCCTCGCCGGAGCCGTGACCCGGAGCCTCGCCGGAATGACCAAGGCAGCCAGCGCCAAGGCGAAGGCAGCCACAGAAGTCGGAATCAGCACCAGGAAGGTCGTGGAGATTCAGATGGCGGAAGCAAGAAGTCGGACCGCCCACCTCGCAGGTCTCCCTCACCACCACCTAGCGGTGGCGGCGGAGGTGGAGGCGGAGGCAATGGCCGGAGATCTCGCTCGCGCTCAAAGTCTCCCCGCCACGGCTCGCGCGACGCACGGGACCGCCTTAACGAGTACAGAACCGACTATATTGGTCCGAAGTGCTTTGGCAGGATGATTCGAGAGGAACCAAAGCCAAGGAGCTCCCTCAAGCTACCCGGAAACCTGAAGCATTATGATGGCACCGAAAGGCCGGATACCTGGATTGAGGACTACTACAATGCAGTAACCTTTGCAGGAGGAACCCCTAACATCGCCTGCCGCATGCTCCAGTTGTACCTTGTAGGGCCAGCCCGGATCTGGCTCAGCGACCTCGAGAAAAACTCCATCTTTTGCTGGTTCGACCTGAAGACCGCTTTCGAGAAACACTTCAGGGGCACCTACAAAAGACCTGCCACAGCAAGTGACTTACAAGCTTGTATCCAGAAGAAGGGAGAAACCTCAAGAAACTTCCTCACACGATGGTTGGCATGCAGGAACGAGTGCGAAAACGTCGATCACACCACTGCCATGTACGCCTTTATTGGTGGACTGCAGAGAGGAGGGTTGCTGAGGCATAAGCTTACATGTTTGGCTAACGCCAACAAACTAACTTTGGATGAGATGATCTCCATTGCCAGTGATCACACTGCCGCCGATGACGACGCAGGCGGTGATATCGCGGCTACGACAATCCCCCTGCACCAACAAAAGAAGAACCGTGATAACGGTAACAACAGCGGCCACAAGCGCAAAAACCCCGATGACCGGAAGAGTGGCGGATCCGAGATGGTCGCCATGGCGTTCCAACGCGGAGGTTCGGGAGGCGGAAGAGGACGCGGCCGTGGAGGCGGAGCCGGCAGGGGTCGGCAGCATGGCACCGAGGTCACCGCCGGCGGATCCCGCGCCCCGCAAACCTACGAGGAGTACGGAGACATGCCCTGCCTGGCCCACTTGGATCCGGTTACGGGGAAGTCCACTCATACCAACCGCAGCCGCAAGTGGGTCAACGACCTCAAGAACGACCCGGAGGCGGGATACAAGCGAGCCCGGAAGCACCGCCCACGCGGCAAAGGAGGCAAGGGCAAGAACAAGGACAAGGAGGAGGACGAGTTCCGAGGCGATGGACGAGGATGATAACTCGCCGGATCCCAAAGCCGGACCCGCGAGGAAAATCCAACCCCTTCGAGAAAAAGAGCGTGGGGGCTTACCACACCTTCCTCGGAACCCCCACGAGTCCGCGCTACAAAATCAGCTACCCGGATCCCGAACGCCACGGTTCCGGCTGTGCCGCGATATGTCAGGTGGTCGGAAGTTCCGTGCACATTTGACAGGGAGGATCATCCCGCCATTGTGCCGAAAGAATACTACGCCTTGGTTGTGAGTCCCCGCATAGACGGGTATGACTTCTCCAAGTGCCTCATGGATGGCGGAGCCAGCTTGAACATCATGTATCTGGAGACTCTGGAACGGATGAACCTCACCAAGGAACAACTCAAACACAGCACAACTGAGTTTCACGGCGTGGTTCCGGGTAAGAAGGCGAACTCCCTCGGCAGCATCTCACTTCCCGTGGCTTTCGGCGATGTTCATAATTTCCGCGAAGAGAAGATCACGTTCGAAGTGGTGCCCTTCAAGAGCTCCTATCATGTCATCTTCGGCAGGCCCACCTACCACAAGTTCCACGCAAGGGCGTGCTATATCTACAACAAGCTCAAGATGCCGGGTCCCAATGGTATGATCACCATAACCGGAGACTACAAGAAGGCTCATGAGTGCGAGTTGGGCGAAGCCGCCTTCGCGAGTCCGTCATATCCGGAGAAGAGGCCGAAAGGCTACGGGGCCGCGGTGGATCCGGCCGAGATGCGGACCACCAAGAAGCGAGGTCTCCGAGCAGAAAACTTCCTTCAAGCCCGCGATAGAAACCAAGAAGCACGACCTCATTCCGGGTGACTCTTCCAAGCAGGTTTCAGTCGGGGCCAACATGGACCCCAAATAGGAAAGCGCGCTCGTCGAGTTCCTCCGCGCTAACATGGATATCTTCGCATGGCAACCTTCGACATGTCCGGAGTACCTAGGGAACTCGCCGAGCACTACCTCAACATAAATCCGGGGGCTAAACCGGTGAAGCAAGCTATGCGACGCTTTGGAGATAAGAAGCACCGCGCCATAGGAATGGAACTAGCAAAGTTACTAGAGGCGAGGTTTTGTAGTAGAAGTTATCCACACCGATTGGGTCGCGAATCCCGTCCTTGTACCCAAAAAGAACAACTGAAATACTAAGAATGTGCATCGATTACTCGGCTTGAACAAACATTGCCCGAAGGATCCGTTCCCCTGCCGCGCATTGACCAAGTCATTGATTCGACGGCGGGGGCGGAACTTCTGTGTTTTCTTGATGCGTATTCCGGGTACCATCAGATCCGGATGAAGGAATCCGACCAAAAGGCGACTTCATTCATTACCCCGTTTGGTACTTACTGCTATGTTACTATGCCCTTTGGTTTGAAAAATGCAGGTGCTACTTACCAACGTACGATGCAGCGGTGCTCGAAGGACCAAATAGGCCGGAACGTGCACGCTTACGTCGACGACATCGCGGTCATGACCCGGAAAGGATCCGACTTGATCGGCGACCTCACGAAACCTTCGACAACCTCCGCGAGTACAAGATGATGTTGAATCCGCTGAAGTGCGTCTTTGGCGTGCCAGCCGGAAAACTCCTTGGCTTCATAGTCTCTCACGAGAGGCATTGAGGTGAACCCGGAAAAGATCAAGGCAATCCTGTGCATCAAACGACCAACTTGTCTCAAAGACGTGCAACGACTAACCGGTTGCGTCGCGAGCAATCGGCCAGGTTTGTTAGCCGTCTTGGCGAGAAGGCGCTACCTCTGTACAAGCTCCTGAAGAAAACAGACAAATTTGTCTGGGACGACGCAGCCGACGCAGCTCTTCGCGGGTTAAAGGAAATACTTACCTCCCCACCTATCTTGGCAGCCCCAGCAGAGTCAGAGCCAATGCTCCTTTATCTGGCGGCTACCAACAAGGTCGTCAGCCTCGTCATCGTGGTGGAACGAAAGGAGGAAGGTCATGAATATGACGTCCAAAGACCTGTCTACTACATAAGCGAGGTGCTCACGGAGTCAAAGCAAAGATACCCTCACTTTCAGAAGCTAGCTTATGGAGTTTTCCTAGGCAGCCGGAAGGCCGAGACACTACTTCCAAGAGCACCCGATAACGAGTTGTGAGCAAAGCTCCGCTGTCAACAATTCTCAACAACGCCGACGCAACGGGACGAACAGCTAAATGGGGCATCGAATTATCCGCCTTCGACATCGCTTACAAGCCAAGGACTCGCGGTCAAATCCCAAGTCTTGGCGGATTTCGGTGCGGATTGGACGAAGCTCCGGATGCAAGTCCGGAGCCGGAACCGAAACATGGGTCATGCACTTCGACGGATCCAAGCAGCATCAAGGCTCGGGAGCCGGAGTCACCCCGAAGTCCCCTACCGGAGAAGAACTGCAGTATGTTCCGCGGATCCACTTCGAAGCTACAAATAACATGGCGGAATACGAGGCTCTACTACACGGATCGCGCATCGCTAAGGAACTAGGGATCAAGCACATCATTTGCTTGCGGAGATTCCGACCTGGTGGCACGAGCAAGTAGCCGGAACCCGGAACGCCGAAATTCCGTCATGGCGGCCTACGGAGACGAAGTTGACGAGATCGCCAAGAGCTTCCTCGGATATGAAGTCAAGTACGTCAGAAGAGACGACAATACAGCGGCAGATATGCTATCCAAGCTCGGATCCGGCAGAAAGCCAATTCCGCCCGGAATTTACCTAGAGCATCTCCGGACACCCTCGGTGAAGGGCGCTAACCCGGAAAACCCGAAGTGGCGGTGTCTCCGGCTAAAGAGGTATTAGCTACCATTCCGGCATGGACACAGCCTTTCCTGGACTACCTCATCGATCAGAAGTTGCCGGAGGACGAGGTCCTCGCACGCCAGATCATCAGACGAGCACGATCCTACACAATTGTCGATGGACAGCTCTACAAACGAAGCGCAACAGGGGTATTTCTCAAATGCGTATCAAATCAAGATGGCATTGAAATCCTCAGAGAGATCCACGCAGGGGACTGCGGGCACCATGCCGCTCCCAGATCACTCGTTGCAAAAGCTTTTCGGCTAGGCTTTTATTGGCTCACGGCTAAAGAAGACGCCGATAAGATAGTCAAGACCTGCCGAGGTTGTCGGTACTACGCTACTCAACCAAACGCTCCAGCCCAAGAGCTGAAGACCATACCTATCACCCGGCCATTTGCGGTCCGGGGGCTCGATATGGTTGGTAAGTTAAAACGATCATCTCCTGGTGGTTGTGAATACCTCCTGGTCGCCGTTGACAAGTTCAGCAAGTGGATCGAGGCCAAGCCAGTGAGAAAAGCCGACGGTGCTACGGCACTAAAATTTGTCATCAGCCTCGTAATGAGATTCGGCATCCCACACAGCATAATCACAGATAATGGCACAAACTTCGCTCAGGGAGAATTGAAGGATTACTGTGAGACAATGGGGATTCGATTGGACCTTGCATCTGTGGCTCACCCACAATCCAATGGTCAAGTCGAAAGAGCTAACGGTCTAATATTATCAGGAATCAAGCCGCGCCTTGAAGAACCGCTGCGAAGAGCAGCCGGAGCTTGGGCCGACGAACTAGACGCTGTCTTGTGGAGTTTGCGAACTACCCCTAACAGGTCAACAGGGTTTACCCCTTTCTTCCTGGTATACGGATCCGAAGCCGTGATTCCCTCCGACATCATCCATGATTCACCGCGAGTTTCCGCCTATAACGATGAAACGACTCGACGAGGCCGGAAAGCTATCCGTGGACCCGATCGAAGAAGCTCGGAATCTAGCTGACCAGCGTTCCGCCATCTACCAGCGAAGCTCCGACGCTATCACGGTCGTCGAGTTCGGAAACGCTCCTTCATGGCCGGAGACCCGGTCCTCCGCCTTCGACAGGTGAAAGACCATAAGCTGCAATCTCCATGGGAAGGACCCTTCGTCGTTAGCAAAGTGCTCCATAACGGATCGTACTACCTTGTCGATTTCCGCGAGCTAAGGGATAGACCTGCTAACTGGCGCCGGAAACGCAAGCGTGAGGATCCGGATGACATCTACGATGAAACAGATCGCCCTTGGAATATCGCACAGCTACGTCCTTTCTACACTTAGCATATTTTTCCGAGTTACAAACTCGTAATAGTTATACATGATCAATGAAATAAAGCTTATGGTTCACTCTTTGAGTCTTTTACCTCCTTTACTTGTTCATTTTAGATCGTGTATGTTTTTTCCGACTAAAACCGCAGAGCTGGATGTTTTCCGCCTAGGCGTGTATAAAAGTTGTGATTTCTAAAATCGTCCTTTAGGACGTAAGCTTAAGTTTTCTGATCAAGTTGTTATCTCGTTGCGAACTCGTGGATTCCTAGTAGCGATTTCCGGCACCTATGCCCGGGGGCTTGTTTCCGCGGTTATGGACGGATTGCCATTGGGCTTCGTCGCCGCCGGCGAGCATTTCCGGCTAAGGTTTTCCGGCTCGTGGAAGGTCAAGCGGGCAAGCCGGAAAATAACGAAATCAGCACTTGCTTTCCGACATAAAACGAAACATGCACATAATATTAAACGGATAGCAGGATAAGTGTTTTCCGCCCCATGCATAATCGTTTCGTTCCTAGCTACTTAAGAATTTAAAGTCTTATTACAAACCCTCGCTGGGGCCAAAATGATGCAACTTGTTTCATTGTTTCAAACAGGAACTCTACTCGGAGTCCTCCTCTTCAGACTGCTGGTAGTTGGAGCCGTCGTCGCTGTCACCAGATCCGGCTTCAGAGTTGTTTCCAGAGTTTCCTCCGGAATGCTCGTTGCTGGACCCGGATCCTTCCCCATAAAACTCCGGTTCGCTTGCTCCTTCCTCCGCGTCGGAAAAACCTTCGGGCAGGTTGTGCTTGTTGTACCAGAACGAGTGATCCACTCGCCTGACAAACAGCTCTTCATAGCCTTCAGTTTCCGCGAGAAGGGCGCTCATGTCGGAGCTCTCGGGGGCTCCGCGTGCAGCTTGCGCCAGATTGAGTGAGGGGAAGAAAGCCTTGCAGGTGGCCAGGACCAAGGAGGCGGCTCCGCGCGCTGAAGATTTTTGCCAGTCCTTGATGAACTCCGGCACCTGTCGCATAAGATTGGTCATCGTATCGATGACTGAGGTTTTGGCCTTCTTTAGCGACAGAGCCGTGGCAATTCCGCGACAGGCTCCAAACAGCGCATCAATTGAGTTCCGCGCTTCCTCGTATGCTTCCGTCCTCGTCAGGTTTGAATCTTTTGTCCACTCGAAGCCAAGACTTGCTTGTGGAAGAAAGAGGTTCGGTTCCGTCGGAAAAACATGAAAGATGGTCGGAGCAACGACGCGGAAGAATGCTTACGGAAGATAAGTTTGTCAATGGCTTCCGCCTCCGTTTCCAGGGCTTTGTTCTTGGCAAGTGTGGAGATCACGCGGCCTTGGCTTTTCTCCAGCTTGTCAATCAGCTCCGCCTTCTCGCGGGAATGCTTCTCGGAGAGTTCCCTCCTCGCCTCAGTCTCTTTGCTGGAGGATTCCTTCATGAAGTTGTTAAGGGACTCGTTTTCCGCCTCAAGCACTTTGACCTTGGCGGAAAGCTCATCAAAGGAGGAGCGCTTAACAGATTCTTCTGAAGGCAGACAAGTTGCACATATTATGCATCATGAACTATGACAACACAAAAAGTAAAAAACCCGGATCTCGTACCTTCAAGACGGGTCTCAAGCAGCTGGATAGCCTTTTGGTTGCTTTCCGCGTTCTGGCGCAGCCCTTCGATCTCCGTGATCTGCTCCAGCACATGGATGCGCAAATCTTCATGCAATTTCCGCGTGGTCTGTGAAGCAGCAAGGAGTTAGCCGGATATTTAAAATCTTGGGGGCTAGCGAGGAGTTCAGTTTGAGATATAAATTTTTTAATTTCCGTCTAAAATGCATTTTGGGAAAGCATCGGATAATACATGTTATTCGGAACTATATCACCCAATGCTTGGGGGCTAGTATTACCTGCCGCACTTCCCTGTGCTTGGCGAAAAAATCCTTCGGAGTTCTCCTCCGGGTCGGCGAGTTCGCGCACCTCCTCTTCCGGTTTTCCCCATACCGTGTTCAGCATGACGGAAACCTTCGCGTGACGTTCTGCAAGAGTAAGCTTTTGGAGGGACGGAGTTGGTTGGAGGTTGACGCGGGTCGCGTTGGTGACTTGAAGTAGCTTGGCCTTCTGCTCCTGCTCTTCTCCGGTTGGCCCCGCGAAAGCGGAGCTTGGCTGATCAGGCGGAGGAATGGGCAAGGAGGTTCCCTTGGCGGAGTCGCCCTGGTAAACGGGATCTTCGGGAATGTCGTCAAGGTCAATGACATCCTTCGGATCCGGCTTGCTGGCAGATGAAGCCTTCGGCGGAACTTCCACCTCAGGAGTGATAGGGACAGAAGCCGGAGATGGCTTGACCTTCTTCTTGGTGACCCTTGGGGCCTTGGGAGGTTGGCTTCCGGAACTACAGGAAAAGCATGCAAACATAAGAACAAGTGTTAAAACTGGAACTTGGATCTCAGAAAGGAGACGCTTACCCGGAAGGCTTGAAAAAGTGCTGGATGACAGGTTGCCCTTTGTTGCTGGTATTGATCAGCGCGAGGCGCTTCTTTTCCGCCTCAGCCTTCCGAGTAGCCGCGATACTGAGTGTTTCGCGGGGGCGTTTCGCTGGGGAGCTGGAAGGGGCTGGCCTTTTCCTCTTCGCGGGCGGCTGGTTTCGGGAGCTTCCGCCTCCGATGCGGCTTCCGGATCCGGGTTGCCGGTAGATGGGACTCGGAGGAGGTTTCCGAGTTCACTCTCTTCAAGCGCTTCGAGCTAGTGCAAAGATAAAAACTTAGGCAAAGTTTGAAGAAAAACAATAAATCAAGTCCAGATGCCGTACCGCGGTTCCGGATCCCTCCGTGTGGATGTCTTTGTTGCATACATGAACATGGAGTTCACGTGGGATTTTGAGGAGGAGCCGGATCCTCTTGTCAATAGCGTCGGCGGACAGGTTATCTTTGGTGGCGCGCATTGAGTCTTCGCGCCCGTGTATTCAAACATCAATCGGTCCTCGTGTTGAAGCGGCTGGATCCGCTTGGTAAACCGAGGAGAGGGTCAAATCCTTCCCCGTGAGCCCCTCCTCCGTAAGCTTGCGGATCCGCCTCATCGCGCGGTTCAGCCTGAGGCGAGTCGGAGAGGTGAGGGCACCGTGTCCATGCCGGAGTCTCGTTGGCGGGGCTGTTCTTGAATGTTGGAAGTTTTTTGTCGCTCGCCGGGTCGGAGACGTCCTTCGAGTAGAAGAAGCCTCCGGACCCGGTACCTCGCGGATTCATGGCGATCGGTGTGGGGGTAGACGCGACCCGGGCGGAGGAGGAAAGTGATGGATCCGCAAGTTGGCGGTTCGGAAGTTTGGCGGATCTTCTCTTTCTTGACGAGTGAAGAAGTACTGGAACAGAGGAAGCTGCGGAGTCACGCGGAGGTGGCCTTCGCAGAGAGCGACATGGTTGCTAATGGCGAGCACACTGTTTGGAGATATATTGTGGGGTTGGAGCCCATATGTCTCCAGAATTTCTCGGAAGAAGTCTGAAGGCGGAAACGAGAATCCGCGCTCCACTAATGCTTTTGTCAGCACCATCTCGTCCCCCTTAGGAGCCGGAGTTGGTTCTAGTGGAACTGACCTCCAGCTTCCGGGTTGCAGGAAACCCTCCGCCTCGAGGTTCTTCAGTTCCGTTTCAGTGGTGGTACAGGGCCACCATTTTCCCTTAGCTTCAGAATCGCGCTTCCGAGCTTTGGATTTCTTGGCAGCTTCTTCCGCCTGCTGCTCCGTCTGGCCCGCCTCGGAGGTTTTTTCCGGGAGAGCAGAAGTTCCCTCAGTCTCCTTGCCGGAATCCTTTGAAGGATCCAGCCTGATGGGAACGAAAGGAGGAGGGGCGGAGGAGATTGGCGTCGCCATAATCGGTTCCGAGGTCGGAGGCGGAGTTGTTGAAGACATCTGGAGAAAAAGGTTGGCGGAAACTTTCCTTAGTCGGATCCCACTTCATCTTCCCCAAGTTCATCCCTACCAACTACGGTGCGAAAGATGAGTTCGAGGTTTACCGTAATGGCGTGCGGTGGCCGGAGTTGCGGTAGCTCGTCGGAGTTATGAACACGAAGAACACTGCGGTGGCGGGAGTGCTCCGGTGATGCTCCGGTGGTTCTCCGGCAGGTTCCGGCACGGCGGCGGAGAAGCTCTCGGGCGGCGCTCGGTAGAGAGGAGAGGAGGGGGTGAATGAGGGGTAAAGGGGTCGACGGCTGGTATTTATAGGCTGTGGGAATGAGATTCGTGTTCCGCGTCGGAACGCAAGCGTCGCGCCGTTGGATGTGTGACACGTGTCCCAAACCCTAGCAGTAAAAATGGCTAGAGATAAGTTACCGCGCGAATCGCGCAAAAATGGCGCCAGAATTGGCGGAACCGTTTGAGTCTTTTTAAGATTCCGGGTAAATGCGTGAAGATAAGTTGTCTCTCATTCGAGCGAGGGAGAAACCCGGAGATGTTCGTTTGAACGTCGATGGATGAAGTCCCGCGGGGTGGGAGCATTTTCCGACTATAAGTTGGAGAAAAGAAGAAAATGCAAAGTTGGAGCTCTTCAAGTTTCTCCGCGTTATCAACGTTTGCCGGAGATTATAATGAACCAAGCAAGGCGGAAACCGCAGGTGAAACTCGGAGAACTCGGGGGCTACTGTTGTGGGTATACTTCATGGGTGTACCATCGACAGGTGCCTAGATCCGGCAAGCCCGGGTGGTCCACGGACGGTGATGAGGCATGTGGCCCATCGGGCGGCCCGATTCTGCTGTTGATCATGAAGGAAGAAGTCCAGCCCGAGATCGGCAAGCCGGATCCGCACCGACATAAGAGTAACCCGGATCCATGGAGGCCCATGAGGAACCCGGATCCGAGACGACGTATATGGAAGGCGGATCCGTGTCGTGCACGGCAAGATATTGTACCGTAGTTAGGCCGTCCGTAATCCGGCTAGGACTCTCCATGTAAACCCTAGATCCGTGCGCCTTTATAAGCCGGATCCCGGGAGCCCTAGAGGGACAACCACAACTCATTGTAACAACGCGAAAGCGCCCGGATAATTCCGGACAAGCAGCAGTAGGCCCTGTCATCGTGCAGGTGTTCCGAAGCTGGGTAACTCGCGTACCACCGTCCCGTGTGCACTCCGCCCTATGGCCCCTACTTCTTCTCCCCCTCGTGAGGATCCCTCCTCCGAGGTACCGTCGATTAGGCAACGACAGCAACCTTGAAGCTAACATATGGTTCAAGAATTGCCTATGGACAACTCCTACAAATATAACTCAATGCAAACATTAGTCCATAGGGATTGTCATTAATTACCAAAACCACACATGGGGGCTCCATGCACTTTTAGTGGAGATGCTCTTAGTCGAGCTCGATGTGGCTCTAGACAAACGAGGAGACTAAGCAAGAAGATAGAGTATAGGGGTACGACCGGGAAAAAGATGTCATGGGAGTGCCCTTATTCACCGAGTCAAGATATGCCCTATTCAGAGGAAGTGAGGAAGTATAATTTTGTAGTGCGATTGTAGATTTTACTTTACGGCATCTTCAACAGTTCGACGCAAACGGATCGAAAGCGACCGTTTGCGTCCATCCGGTCAAAACTAGGGTCCGCGCCTCCATCCCAGCGGCTCGACGCATAGTGGCCGGATAGTCCACCGAGACGCAAACACAACCCATATTTGGATCTCAGATGCATCTGCGGACGTAGCGCGTGACCGCTCCCTTCTGCATCGGACCCGCCTGGTAGAGACCTTGTCCACTGTGTCTTCTGCGCGGCTCGACAGTATACTAGCTGGCCGTGTAAGGGTTCACATCAGTAAACAAAAAGTTCTAACTATCGTACATCGGTATCGGTTGCCCACGATCTATCTAAGGAGTAATTAATGATGTAACGCAGATGATTTCGGTAACATACCCTAGCTCGTTGACCGAAAGCGGTTAACGATCCGCTAGAACGTGGTTGATGCCGTTTAATTGATAAGATCATATCACATAGAAAATAATCTAATAAAAAAATTATAGTGTAAATTTCATAAAAAAATAGCATGAGGTTACAACTCAAGAAAAAATCCCACCAAGATCAAAGAGAATTCTTCTTCCCATAAGATTCAAGTTGGTACGACATTAAAATTATATATACAAGGATATCTATTATTGTGCTTTTCCTATCATACAAATCAAAGAAGCCCCTGTAGGAAAAAAAAACATGGTAGACACCAATGGCATAGCCGACTCTAGGATCCGATGTCTATGCTGGACATATTCCAAAGCAAGCACGTCGTCAAAGAAGAAAGAACAAGAAACTCCATATTAGCCACTAAAAGTTTGCCGATATGCGGCTTAAATGTTCCCTACCGCATATGTGATACCAAAACTTTGCGCTAGGCACACCTCTAACTACATATATACAGGGGACCCCTAGCTAGCGCACGAGCGCTGGAAGAAAAATGAGCGATCAGTTTCCAAACCAATTTGTGTTTCCATTTATGGCAAATTTTGGACTGTAGTGGAGGCAATTGAGGAAAGTTTTGCATGCATGTAGAAACAGACGAATTTGATGACGTAAGCGAGAATCTTTTCGAATTTGAAAATTCAAAACGTTTTATCTCACAAACGACAACTCCGATTTAAGATCTGTTTTCACCAATAAATCCGTCTCGACGAGATCTTCAAAACTAGCACCCATGTTAATATGTTTCGACAAACTTTTTTTCTGGCTAAAAGTTATCAACCCTCTCTATTTGAATAATCAACCCCTCCGTACTTTAGTGATCAACCTTAAATGTATAAAATTATCAACCTAGTGCAGGCTATTGAGGGAAAGTTCTGCATGCATGCACAAAAAGACGAATCTGCTGATGTCAGCGGAATCTTTTCAAAATTTAAAAATTCAAAATGTTTTAACTTTCAAACGACAACTTCAAATTAAGATTCGCTTTCACCAATAAATCCGACTCGACGAGATCTTCAAAACTAGCACCCATGTTGATATGTTTCGAGAAACTTTTTTTCGGGCTAAAAGTTATCAACCCTCTCTGTTTGAATAATCAACCTCGCCGTATTTAAGTGATCAACGGTGAATGTATAAAATTATCAACCTGGTGCAGCCTATTGAGGGAAAGTTCTGCATGCATGCACAAATAGACGAATCTGCTGATGTCGACGGAATGTTTCTCAAATTTGCAAATTCAAAACGTTTTATCTCACAAACGACAACTCTAAATTAAGATTCGCTTTCACCTATGAGTCGGTCTCGACGAGATCTTCAAAACTAGCACCCATGTTGATATGTTTCGAGAAATTTTTTTTCGGGCTAAAAGTTATCAACCCTCTATATCTGAATAATCAACCCCTCCGTATTTGAGTGATCAACGTTAAAAGTATAAAATTATCAACCTGGTGTAGGCTATTGAGGAAAAGTTCTGCATGCATGCACAAATAGACGAAATATGCTGATGTCAGCGGAATCTTTTCCAAATTTGTAAATTCAAAACGTTTTAACTTTCAAACGATAACTCCAAATTAAGATTCGCTTTCACCAATAAATCCGTCTCGACGAGATCTTCAAAACTAGCACCCATGTTGATATGTTTCGAGAAACTTTTTTTCGGGCTAAAAGTTATCAACCCTCTCTATCTGAATAATCAACCCCTCCGTACTTGAGTGATCAACGGTAAATGTATAAAATTATCAACCCCAAAAATTTAATTTTATTTGAAATAGTTTAGCGATTTTTTTTTTAGTTTAGAAGCTATCAACACGGTGTCCTGTTATTTATCAACAGTAAAAAAAATAACTACCAACCCTAAAAATCTAATTTTATTTCGAATGTTTTGGCGACTCTTTTTATTTTACAAGTTATCAACCCGGTGCCCCGTTATTTATCAATGGTAATTATAAATAACTACCAACCCTAAAAAGTATTCAATTTAGAATATTTTAGCGAACATTTTTTTATTTTACAAGCTATCAACCTGGTGCCTCGTTATTTATCAACGATAAATATAAATAAATAATAACCCTAAAAAGTATTTCATTTAGAATATTTTAGCGACTCTCTTTTAATTTAGAAGCTATCAACCCGGTGACCCGCTATTTATCAATGGTAAATATAAATAAATATCAACCCTAAAAATTTAATTTAATTTAAAATATGTAGCGACTCTTTTTTTGTTTACAAGTTATCAACCCGGTGCCCCGTTATTTATCAACGGTAAATATAAATACCTAGCAACCCTGAAAAGTAATTTTCATTTAGAATTTTTTTAGCAACTTTTGTTAGCTTACAACTTAAAACAGTACTTAATTTGAGTAGCAAGTGGTAGTTCATTTGAGTTACAAGTGGATCTTCCCACCCGTTATTTTCCCCCTTAAAACCACTGGCCCGAAAAAGGGAATTGCAAAAGGACCCCATTAAATATGAATTACGTACGGAAGAAAACCCAAAAGGGAATTGCAAAAAGAGAATTGAGAGTCTGCCTCGTGCTGAAGAAAAAGAGTGATATACTATGTGTATGAATGCAACAACTTATGAAAGAGTGCTGAAAAGTTGGGTCATTAAATGCAAATCCGTGAGATGCTCTGTGCATGTGCATGCATGCAGTGTGAACACTCTTAGCTGCATGCAACTTGCAAAGTAGTACTCCGTAATAGAAACTGTTAGTGTTAACACGTGTGAACGCAATTAAAACAGTACGTGATACAAAGGGAATTGTGTCGCGCTTTCGCGCGAGCGCTCCGCGCCAGCAGAAACCGAACGCTCGAGCGAGCGAGCGCCAGCGAGGGGATTCGATATATACACCATTTAGGCCCAGATCAATGTACTTAAAAAAACATATACACCATTTAGGCATTTACGTTTGATAGTTACAAAAATCAAAACTTACTCAATAAACAAACCAATGAATATTGAAGAGAAGTACAGTACAAGATTCTAATATTGAAAACCTTTGAGTTCATCTCTTCTCCACCATATGAATATGAATTTCACAAAAGATACTCCCTCCGTCACAGTTTATAAGGCACGCGCGTACCCCTAGATCGCAAATTTAACCTATATAATTTAAATTATATAATACAAAAATTATATCATTAGAAAATAGAACATCTGAACTTTCTAATGCTATAATTTTTATAACATATAACTAATGCTAACTTGATTAAATTTGCGACCTAGGAGTACGCGCGTGCCTTATAAACTGTGAGAGAGGGAGTATTATTTATGTCTTGTTGGATACATCTTGCATGATTCAGCTCAATCCTCATGGAAAAATTTAAGCCTCAAGGCATCTCTCTCTCTAGTAATCAATAATCAATGTGAAATTTCGTACTACTAGTACAACAATTAAATGCATCTCCTTACTTTTTCGCTTAATATAAATTTTAAAACCATGACATGTCGATCATGACATGTAGATCCTTTGTTTTTAAATTTCCCAAAGGAGAACACGTATATACCTTCTTCAGATGTATTTTATGAACCCAAGCTTCGAGAGACACACGTATACACTGCTGGTGGACACGACTACACGTCACTGCTGGTCCGGATAGACCCCTTGCCGACCACCGTGTCACTCTCACGCGCCACGTGTCCCGCTGACACGTCGGACCCACGCAGTAATTAGTCAACTAAACTCGACCTTTACAAGCCTCGACCTTTAATGATGCAGTGCAGCAGATGATTTTGAGCTCGACTGATCTCGCCGCCGGCGACAATTCTAGCCCATTCGCCGGAAGGCTCGTAGCCAGCCCGGCGGCGCGATGATCGTGTCGGCGCTGGCCACGGCGGTGGGCATCAACCTGGGCCTCACCGTGCTGCTCATCTCCGCCTTCTCGCTCCTGCGCCGCCGCCCGCCCTTCGTCTCCGTCTACTCCCCGCGCCGCCCCTACGCGCCGCTCCAGTCATGGATCGCCGCCGCCTGGCGCCTCTCCGAGGACGACATCCATGCCGCCGCGGGCCTCGACGGCGTCGTCTTCGTCCGCATCATCGTCTTCAGGTCCAGCACCGAAATCCCCCACATTTCCCCTTCCTCTTCTCCCCTCCATTCCTGCTCCTTCCCTTCGTTTTGGCTGCTGATGAATGGAGAGCGTGCTTTCGATGCTGCAGCATTAGGGTCTCCGCGGTGGCCGCCGTGCTGGGGGTCGGGGTGCTCCTGCCGGTCAACTTCATGGGGGACCAGCTCAGCCTCATCGACTTCGCCGACCTCTCCAACAAGTCGGTCGATCTCTTCAGCATCTCCAACGTCACGGACAAATCCAATAAGTAACATATTTTCAACTCCTCATGCTACTTTTTGTAATTTACTGCACCTCTTTTTTTAGTAGTTTTACATAATTTATTTGGCTACTCCATTGAACAGGTTAATTAAATGTTAGTACTCCGTAGCTAATTCTAGTTACTTTTGTAAATAAGTTCGTTATAATAGGGTGCTCAATATGTGAAATTGTTGAGGACTCACTTTTCTCCGAGGGCTTTTCTAGTGTTGATAAGCCTGGTGGTCAAACTCCATGTCATGTGATGTAGTAGTAACCTTTTTGTTTTCATTTTCGTCGTATTAGGCTTGTTTAATCAAAACCAGATAGCTGTTCCAGAGTTCAGATACTTGCTGCTATTCGTAACAGCCTATGTTGTTGTATAAGGTGCTGATCTGTAGATTGATAGAACATGTTACACCTCTGTTCAAGGAACAAAACAAAAGATGTCGTTATCAATATTCAGTACTTAAGAATTTGATTACAATGATGTGGAACAACTATCTTCATGGGGCATGCATGCTGTTGCATTCTCCATGGCTTCTTGCTGACGTACACCATTTGGTTGGAGTCTAGTTTCATATTTCTGTTTGAAATCATATTCCTTCCTGAGCTAGAAGTCCTGCTAATTACATGTGGTAACGTGGTTCACAGATTGTGGCTTCATTTTTCTGCGGTGTATATCATAACTGGAGTTGCATGCTACCTGCTGTATCATGTAAGTAATTTTAACCTTTTCCTCCCTTTATGTTACTTCCTTTTAATTTTACATTTGCTTTTCTATATTGGTAACCTGATTCTCTGTGTATCAGTGAATCAGTTGAACTGGATGCAGTATCTTTTTATAATTAATACATGTGTGTTGAATTTGGCATATATTTATTATGGCTTTGTTTGTGAAGTATTTTGGTGTTTGTTTGGTTTCACATCTCTATATAAGCAATATTTTATGTTTTTCCTTGGCAGGACTACAAATATATTGCTGGTAAGAGGCTCGAATATTTTATGACGTCAAAGCCACTACCCCAGCATTTCACAGTTCTTGTTCGAGCTATCCCTAGAACCGATGGTGGTTCTGTGAGTGAAGCTGTTGATAAGTTCTTCAAGCAGTACCATTCATCCACCTACTTGTCAGGCAATGTTGTTCATCAGACTGGCAAACTCCGCCGCCTTGTTGTAAGATACAGTTCTCTGATACGTTTGTATTGCATAATTTACGAATAGATACTCATGAATCCTCAATGATCTTAGTGAAACCAGTATGTGGGCTGTCTATTGACTTCTTACATGTCATATGGGTTGCTGAGGAAGATAGTTGCATGACAAATATTACCATGACTTTGTAAGACCTGTATTTTTCATCCCAGTGATGATCAACCTCTGCCTTCTGACTTTATTAGTAGTGTTTCATTGACTTTATTTTAAGTATGTCAACTCTATTTGAATTAGTATTTTTTACAAGATGATATATGTAGTACATTCATTATGCAATATTTGCACAGGTCAACTTTCTTGGACATAATTATTTTCACAAGTTTATTGTACACGCACTGTTCTTACTTCTGACAGCCAATGTGCTAACCCTTTTTTTGCATGGATTTATTATAAAAACTGTATATTGGATGGCATGTCTGTTCACTGAAGTGTTTTAGGAATATACAAAAATAAATTCAGGCCATGAAATTGTCACAGTTATGCTGATTACAACTATTGTTTCTTATCCTCATACTTCTAACCTTAACACAGTTTATTTTCACGTGAACAAAAGTATCCTCAACTCCCCTAGATCCATCTGAAAGTAATGGTACACTCGTTTGTTTGCTTTTCTAAACTTCATAAGGAATACTGCATTGTAGCTTCTTGAATGCAATCTCCTGTTTCGAGACTTCTGAGTGTTTGATTTCTGTCCAGAATGACACCGAGATTATCTGGAGAAAGCTAAAGAACCTAAAATATGCACCATATCAATCTCCTAGTGAAGAACCTCCAAAAAAGTTTCTTGGACTATTTGGGAGAAGTAATGTTCTTGGGAAATATCAGAAAAAGCTCGAAAACCTAGAGGAAAATGTTAGAATGGAACAATCAGAAACTACTAGGAGACAGGTACGTATATGTATATGCTTCTTTGGTCTTCGTCAAGTTAAGTATGATTGTGAATTTTTTTATCCTACTAGTTTGCCTTTTGTTAACATATTAATATTCACTTACTGTTTTAATCTTCAGGAAATTTCCGCTGCTTTTGTTTCATTCAAATCTCGATATGCTGCTGCAAATGCAATTTACATCAGACAGTCAGACAATCCAACTGAGTGGCAAACTGAGCATGCTCCTGATCCTCATGATGTTTATTGGCCTAACTTTTCTACAACATTCATGGAAAGATGGATATCCAAGTTTATAGTATTTGTAGCTTCAGTTCTCCTGATAATCGTGTTTCTCATAGTTGTGGCATTTATTCAAGGACTCACTTATATGGAACAACTCGAGGCATGGTTGCCCTTCCTGAAGAACATACTCGAAATGTTAGTTTCAGTTCATAGATTATATACGTTTTTCCTGTTGTTGTTTTATTATTATTGTTTGGAAAGAACTAGTCAGGCATGTATGCTCAGATGCTGAATCAAAGATGCTGGTGCTAGTCAGTCTTATTAGTCTGGACTTGTTTATCTAATGTATGGCACATCAGAATGGCTTTTTACGTGACCATTGTCTTCTTTGATCTTTCCAGAGCCATTATCAGCCAATTGGTTACTGGGTATCTTCCCAGTGTTATTCTTCAATTTGTTTCCTCATGTGTGCCCAAATTAATGAAGAAATTTTCGGCCATGCAAGGATTTGCTTCTGTCAGTGGGATCGAGAGAAGCGCTTGCAACAAAATGCTCCGGTTTACAATATGGACTGTGTTCTTTTCCAATATTCTTACTGGCACAGCCTATCGCCAACTCGATATATTCCTTGATCCAAAGGAAATACCTTCAAAGCTTGCGATTCTTGTACCTGCACAGGTAGGGCATTTGTTTTGTTGTTCTCTTCACCATGGCAAGTTTAGTAAATCGTTTGGTGTATACTACAAGAAAGTTACCACAGGTTGCTTCAGAAAACGTGTTTCCTTTTCTAAGCTTCATATAACATGGATAGTAAACCTTTCTGTTGGCATGCGTACTATACTTATGCAGTTATATTGATACTGTTCTGTCCTTTGTTTCTGAAATCAATACCTCTAATAAGAGTTTTCCAACTTAGCCTCTGTAAATGTTCTTTGTTGCCATCCTTCTTCTGTATTGCTGTGACTACTTGTCCACTTGAATAAAACCTGCTTAAACAATTTGCACCTGTCTCCTATGGTATTAGTCCCTGCCATAGCTTGTGCGTCGCTAAATAATGATTGGTTTCATGATTATTCTGCAGGCATCTTTCTTTATTGCATATGTGGTGACTTCGTGGACAACTATAACATCAGAAATCACTCAGACTTCTGCTCTTTTGTACCACTTATGGGAGAGCTGTGCAAAGTGTTGCAAGAGGGATGACCCAGAAACTCAATCGATGAAATACCATAGCGAAATTCCTAAGATTCTGTTGTTTGGACTTCTTGGGCTCACATACCTTATTGTAGCTCCACTTATTCTCCCATTTATATTGGTTTACTTCTGCCTTGGCTACTTCATATTTCGTAATCAGGTGAAAACACAATAGATTATTACTCGTTCTTTTAAGCTTCCTGTTGATGCTACACATGGTAGTGTGATCTCCTTGTGCATGAAGGATGAAATTTGGAGGCTAATATCTAGGTCTTTCCAAATTTTGGGCAGTGAACTTCCAATTTGAGAAAGTTCAGATAGATATTTCTTGAATTTGGCCACCTGTTGGTTGGTTCATTGCTGTTGCCATTAATATCTAGATAAAATCAAGCTGCTGTGGTGTTAAGGCACATAATACTAGACTTGTTTTCTTTTAATATGTGTTCGACATAACCAAAGAGTTACTTTCTGTGATAAATTAGACCATCTAGTGGTGGAATTTAATAAGACCCTTCCTGAAAAACATGGAACCCTGATGTGTCTTGAAACTATGTAAACTAGTTTATATTATTGTGAAAAATAAAGGTTGTTCATGTGTAAGTATTCATTCTTAGTTGATTGAACAATACTTCAATACTCTGGGAAGCTGACAGTAGTATATCAGGTGGTATACCTGTTCTGAGGAGTGTGACTGTACCATACAATTATTTTGCAGTGCTGAAATAGCTTAGTGGAAGACACATATTCCACATGTAATTGTCTTTTCCTGCTGGCTAAGTTTGTCTGAAGTGGTGAAATACTTTATTTGCTCCAGCTTTATAAACTTGATGGTACAATTTGCATGTGCTTACCTTTATTGTTCATTAGTTACTATCTGCAGTCTGTAACTTTGCCACTACAAATGCAGCTTTGTAATGTATATGCACCCAAGTATGATACCGGTGGAAGATTTTGGCCCATTGTACACAATGCGAACATATTCTCTCTTGTGCTGATGCATTTGATTTCAATTGGAGTACTTGGAATAAAGAATTTTCCAATTGGTGCAAGCCTGCTGGTGCCTCTACCGTTCCTCACACTTCTGTTCAATTCGTACTGTGGAAACCGGTTTTTTCCCATCTTCGAAGCATACTCTACTGAGGTACATTTTCTGCTAGCTTCTCTCTTGCTGTACATGTGTCGTAAGACATTCTATTTTTTGCATCTGTTTTTCCTTAGCAGCAACAGCAACTCCTTTCTCATTCTGATTCTCTGGATATCAATTCTGTGACATATAAACTCTTCATGTTTCACTGTTGTTCATGCAGTCACTGGTAAACAAAGATAAACAAGAAGAAAGCAAACCAGAGATGTCAGAGTTCTTCAGGAGTCTTGAAACAGCATACACTGACCCGGCATTGAAGCCTATCCAACGATCTTCAGGCTACGACTACGACGAACGTACGGCACCACTCTTGTCTTCCATCTAGACACAGACAAGTGATAGGTGCGCTCTGTCTCCCACGGTGTGATGTTTTGTTTGATTTTGATGGTCATGTACATAACAGTACAGGTGTGCTCCTTCTTGTGTTGTTAGTAAAGCAGAACTTAGAAGTTAGAACATAAACCACTGTATTCTATTTGTTGTACATTTTCACACGAGGAGTTTGTTCCTATTTTTTGTATCAGATTTTGTGCTCACTTTTCTAATATGAACAATACATTTTTTTACATTGGGATGGCATACGCAAACTTATGAACCGGCCGACGATGCAAGTTGCGGGACTTGACGGTTCCGTGCAACCTGCTCTTTCTTCTAACTTTGTGTTTATATGGATGTTGTGTTACTCCATATGATTGGTGGATGATAAGATTGTTTGCCACTTGGAGTAGTGTTAGCAGGAGCAAGCTAGTTTTTCTGAACATTGGACGTCGAAGGTTGAGTTTTTCTAAGCGCAGAAGTCTGCAATCGTGTGGAATCGATCATGACGTGATATTTTACTCCTATATTCGTGACCCAGTTATATGCTTAGGTCATTTGACAATCTCATACTCGGATACTCACATTCATACACTGGCGTTGATCAGAACTATACTGGTTTGCTCAGCCTAGTTAAGTGCTCCTTTGTTTTCCCCTTCTTGTCTTTATGTGTCTCTCAAATGCACCAGAGTGTACTACCTAACAAAGATTTGCCTGCGTCAGTTGAACGAATATATGATCACAACCGGTGCCAAAATAACCCCATAAAAATAATCCAGGCTAAACGAAGATGCTGAAGGTATCATTCGTTTGTATGTCTCGATTGCTGACGGATTCAATGGAGTTTTCTCGTGTTGCAACTATTATGATTCCTTTACAAGTGACTAGTTTATTGCTTGGCTGAACCCCCAAAAGTAATTACTTGATTGGTTGCCACTTGGGGAGATTACAGAGGTCGTATTCTGCTTATCAATCCATGGGTAATCTTGTGCCATTTGGCTCCCCTGTTATCTGTTAACAGTATAAAATTGTGAAGCACCTCTGGTACTTTTCTCTCTTCGCGGTGGAGGGCACTTGTAATCTTAGTGGGGTAAGCAGGAGTCGTGTGAAATAGTCACTGTGTCATGGCTGCAATGTCGCGCCATTTGTCGTGCTCATAAGTGTGAAGATCCTAATGCCTCGTGACACTAAAAAATTATATGCTATGTACCAAGTCATTGTCATATATTTATGTATGCATGAGCTCACATATTTTCGGTAGCAGGGCATGGAAAGGCACTGTGATGTGAATGTGACATAGTGATATATATTGCCGAAATTAATGCATGGTGTTGTCATATTAGAAATTTTTCTTACCTTATGCTTTATTGGCCAAGACATATGATACTTGCAATTGCAAGCTTGATCCTGTCACACCTTCAGATCATCACTAAATAGACTTGACAAGCATCTTCCTTCTGAAGAAGAAAGGAAGATCGCCAGCTAAAAAGGCTAAGAAGATTAGGTCAAGCGGTCAACAGCATCATCAACAGGATCGCAAGATAGAGTTAGTTAGAAGTTTCTAAGAGGTCCCACAAGGAACGATCCAACGTTGAAGGAAGATAAATGACTTGCAACTTGGAAGGTCAATTGACATACAAACTCAGAAGATAGAAGTTATGTTGACCTTTTTTTTTCCTTTCAGGAGATCCACTTTTACAAAGGACCATAATCTACCTGACCAGAGGTTTTACCTGTAGTGGAGTCACCTCTCACGTCTTCTCCCTCTCGTGTTGCTCCCTCTAGGCGACCGAGAGGGAACCCTAACCCCTCCCCGGTGCCAGCACCCATCCCCTCCTCCTCCTCCCTCGCCGCCGCCATAGGGCATGGCTGGCGACGGCGACGAGATCCTCTTCGTCCTCTCGTCCATGATCTTGGCGGGGGTTGGCGTCTTAGGGCTGGGCGTGGCATGGATCCAAGCATCACGCGGAGCGGCTATGGCCGCGACGCAGCGGAAAGTGGATGTGGTGCGACAAATTTTCTCGCAGATCGCCATCGGCGGGATGCGGTGATCGGGTGGTGCTTGGGGGCGTCTCGTGAGTTCTTGAATGCATCATTGAGGTTTTTTCCTTTGCCAAAGCCGGTTATGGCGACGTCTCGTGCGTTCTTGAATGCATAATTGAGGTGAAGCTCCCAACTCCTTCTGCTACCCTCTGAGGGAAAGCCCAGATCCATGGATCAGATTATGGCGGCGTTCCTACGTCGTTCTCCCCTTGGGGACATCAATCTTGGAGGTGTGCATCGCAACGAGGGACCAATGGATGGGTTCTTGGTGGAGTGGTGTTCTTTCTAGCACTTCAAAGACGATGAGGCTTGGCAGCGTGGTGCAGCGGGGTGTTGACAGTGGATGTGTGATGTTGCACATGCGCAGGGGGTAGCGATGTCTGCTGTTGTGATAGCATCGACAGAAGGTCTCACAAGGTCAATGTGGAGATCCTGGTTTTCAGGCACATAGACAAGGAGGGAAGAACGCTAGTCATCAGAACCCTACTTTCTCACCGTTTTAGTCAAATCCGCCCGTCATCAAGTTTACAACACTAATTCAGTATGTTTTGCCCCCCCCCCCCCCCGCTCAACATGCGAAGCTGGCTCCGTCCCTCCTGGTTTTGAAGATGGCTTTGCGAAAGATGGTGGTGGCGGCTTATGCATTGTGTGCATGAGGTGCATACTAAGAGTCTGCTGGGCCGGTGAGCCGATTTTAGATAATGCGCGTTGGTGGGAGGTCGAGGCATATGTCCCTGATCATTAGCACCCCCTTCATCAAGGATGTAGGTGTAGCGATTCTTATCATCAAGAAGATGGCTTCTGATATTTTGATGTATTTTCTTGTAAGCCTTCAATGAATAAATGAATAAAAAAGTTGTGTGTATCATTTTGATGCAGAGGCTGGGGGTACACCCTCCATTTAGGAGAAAGACCTAGATTGACTAGTGAGAGTAACATAGACTGGTGCATGCATATGAAGAAATAATCTGGATACTGAATCACAAATCTGGAGATAATTTCATGGTACAGAAGAATTTCATCAAGGATTACCTACAAACTCCTGCAAAGAATGAGATAGGCATTGCTAAGTTCCAAACATCATGAGCTACTTTGCATACCCACAAGTGCTTGTTTACCTGGGTTGATTTCTCACATGCTTGAAACATGGTCTGGGAGGCTCTTTTGTTGCATGCAGACTCAGAGCCACGTTATGCATATTTTGGCTTCCCGTATTTCCTTCCCTTCCATGAGAGCAAAAAGGTAAGCTCAATGTTTGGTTGCATCAGTGTGCTCCCATGATGCAAAGTGTGCATGTTTGGTTGTGTGCATGGTGATGGTTGTTCTGACCTCTTTTGACATTGTGAACTTACCTACTATTTGGTCTACCTCACAACACTCGCAGAAAATTGTAACCATTTTGTCTATAATCATTGAAATATAGAATTTTACATCATGAGAGTTGTGTGGAACAATAAGTTGAAGTTAGGGGTTAAATTAATTTTTGAACCATCAAACATTTTGTGATAAATTTGAAAAATGATAGTTTCAAACTCTAAACATAGACACAAAATTGAAGAGTTACAGTTAACACAACCCAAAATTGATGAGCAGAATGGAATTACATGGTAAATATACATCTTTTTTTGTAGAGCTCATTATGAACCGATGGACTTACAATAGAATGATGAGTAAGAGAGACTAGGACGATAAAGGATAGAGTGGCACGAGGTAGTTGACGGTGCGACAAAGAACCGGAACAAAAGTTGAGGTGTCTGCACAAAATCCATAGGGTCTTACCGGGGATAACCATATCTGCGACTACACGATACAAGCATAGGGTAAATCATCCCATGCATCCAGTTAGGCTGTTGTGTTGTACCATTCCCTTAAATAAGTAGCAACCACATGTGTGCATGAGAACGAGTTCAACACCTACTCTATGTCCTTGACCATCTCCTTCAGTGGTTGTTTTGATAACAAGATTTTGCACAAGAGTTGATAGAGAAGGAAGGAATCCGTGCAGGTTTGTCATAGAAATGGTGGAGGTCGTCGGTGACACGGAAATTGAACAGTAATGCTCGGTGATGAAGAAGGGAGACATTGTGATATGGGAGTGCCACTACAACACAAACTTCTTATGGAGACACTTCTATAGAGGCACTTTATGATTTCCCTCTATCAAATTGTTAAATAATCATATAGAGGCAGATTCCTTGATGTAGAGACACTTCTTTTAGACGCCATCTAAATGTCTTAACTATAAAACACTAGTTGAGATATTTTTATACATGATTATCAAATGTGTGTTTAAAGACATTCTATCAGACACTTAATAAATTGACGAAAGAAATCATATAGAGTCATTTTTTAAGACATTTCCTAAAGTGACCTCATATTGTAGCTAGAGACACGGTTTAAGACACTATTTATATTCTGTAGAGGCATTTTATATAGTTTTGAGGCATTGAATGTAGTAGTGATAAGATTTTCTCAAGGGGTATTAGCAAGATGTTGTGTGAGTTTAAGTGGTTAGATGATTATAAAATTTTCCTTAAGATCTAGAAGTTCAAAGATTGTTTCCAACGTTTCATAATTGTTTTTCTATGCTGGAGAATGATAACATAACGAAATGTCTATATTAATGTCTTATAGAATACATGAACAATGTGTAGGACAAAATACCTTATCAGATGTAAAGACATTCTGAAAGTGTCCTTTACCGCTAGAGACACTGACTATAGTGACACTTATGTGATACTGAAACACGAGGTATTTTTGCAAGAAGCTAGTTAAGTGACTCATGGGAAAACCACCTCAATCTCAGCCTTTGATACCAGATCAGACGGTTTTGGTGGCACAAGTGCACGCTAATTATCACCACCAACGGGCTCTCTTATACGAGCTAAATGAAAACAACTTTGAGTATTTGTAGTTCATCAATATTTTTGTGATTTAGCTAATTCAGTGGTGCACTGGTAACTTGAGGCCCCATCTATAACCCACCTTCTATGGTGCACTAGCTTAGGTGCGCCACTGCTATATACCAGTGGGGCACTGCTAGCAATATTAGGGCTTGCTGTTTTTCTAGTAGTGTGAAGTTAAGTGCAGTTTTCTTATCTCTAATTCAACTTCCATCTAACATACATAGAGGGTTAAATTCACCTTCTCCTTAACAATGTTTTGAAATTAGCTTCTTCGTACAAGAGAATGGACTTTAAAAAAAAATACCTTTTTTGAATCTATGAAAATTTCATTTCAGATATGTTATTTTTTTTAAATGTTGTGGTATATACAATATTGAATCTACAAGTATGTAAATTATCAGAATGAAATATGTTGTATTTTGGGTTCATAAAAAATATCAAATATTTATTTCATCATTGGTGATAATGAAGAGTACACTTAAATCTAGATTTCGTCATTTTTTTGAGATTTTGTCATTTTTACTCATGAAAAAAATATAATTTATTTTAATCTAAAAATTTACACACTGATAGATTACAACATTCTCTAGGTCTATGTATTTTTTAAAAAAAATCTAAAACTTCAAATCAAAAAATTTGATGTTTGAAGAATTAAAGAAAAACAAAACCGGGCTATATGTAGCCGGGGCTACATTTGAGGTTTTCGCTTCGTACAAGTGCAATTCACTACCTTTAAATGCGGGACTTGGTATTTTAGCTCATAGGTCAAAATGCACCTATTATAAAAAATATATTTTAGGATGCCAAAAAAACTGAAATATTCTAGTTGTACATTCAGACATACTATGTTAGCATACAAAATTTTATGGAGGAAAGACAGTTTTCTGGGTTGTGGCAAAAAAGACAAATAAATGTCTCGTGAGAAACCATTTTGGGGCACCAAAACTTGTCTTTATTGTGTAAGTTACAAAAAATGTCATTCTTTCCCGAGACTTTGTGTTCAGACATAATATGTGCAGATCTACACCTAGAATTTGTTTTCAATTTTTTTTTGACATTCTAAAGTATGCTTTTTAGATAATAATGGGTGCATTTACACCTATGAGCTAAAATGGATTTCCGCTAAATGTTTTAATAATGTATTATCTAGTAGACAAGTTTGACTTATGGATATCTAAGGAAGACTCATACTAGTATACAACATTAATTGCTATGCAATTATTGATGACTTGCTATGTAACTATAAACTTTAATTGGTATACAATAACACATTAATTGATATATATATATATATATATATATATATATATATATATAGAATTGTATACATTAATTACTCTACCGATATAATACCATATGCTTTGCATATAATTTAATTATATCCAACTATAGTATCATACTATACGAAAACCATTAATATTTTCCAAAAATAAGTAATTTGTATCACGGTGATATGTGCAATTAATTCTACCACCGGTGGTGCCAGTGATCAAGCAATTTATTTATAGTTGTCTGCAGTACAATATATCCACCCATCAACACAATCATCTCCTCCTCCATAGATCTCAAGTTTCAGATAACCTATCAGTTGATCCATTGCTGGATAACAATAGCCCTAACAACCATGAAAACCATTCTCCTAATTGTAGCCACTGCCACTATCATCTATGCCACTGCTACACCCGCAACAGCAATTCCTGGTGGATGGTCAAAAATAGGGAACGTCGCCAACCCACACATCCAAGAACTTGGGAAGTGGGCAGTATTGGAGGACAACAAAGTGGGAGAAGACAATCTTACATTTCAGAAGGTTGTGAGTGGTGAGCAGCAGATCGTTAATGGCGTAAACTATCGCCTAGTCATCGACGCTCTGCAACTCGATGGATCACATGGCACATACAAAGCAGAGTTGTTCGAGGAGAACTCGGGTAACCCGAATACGCGGAAGCTCATATCTTTCATCCCAGCTAACTAAGAGATGCTTGGCGGATGATATTTAGACTAGATATATTGCTTTGAGTGTAATAAGAAATATTGAGAAATTTATATGGTGTTTTCTATCTATTTTATATGCATTTTTTCCTAGACTTGGAGATACTTTTAAAATTAATAGATATAATAAACTCCTATCTTGTCCTTTTTTATTGTGGCAAAAATGGGAGGGTTGGTGTTACTTCACAAGATGGTGGCGGTCCTCATTGCTTCACCTTGTTAGCTGTGGAACCGTCCAGCTTGGCCATGAAGTGAGAGAGACCTTGCGTGGCCTTTCATTTAAAGACAACAGTTGTTTCTTCATTAAATTTTTTTGTGTTGAAATGCGTCATTATGTACGCTCAGTACTTAGTTATTTGTATCAGTTTGATCCATGCTGGATCATCGGACAAGACGTCCAGGGACCTGCATCCATAATACAATTTGGTGTTATATTCTCATAATATAATATACTATGTATAAAAGCCATTGCATTTTGCCACAACCACAGCCACCTAGGCACGCATGACCAATGCATGTGAATAGTGCTTCGCTTTGCATTTTTAAGACAATTTTAGACTGTTTTAAAATTTTCGACAGTAATTTCTAAAGTTTCCAATAGTATTATTCGCAATAGTTTATCACTGGAAATATTCAATTTCTGCAGTAATTATTCGAATCAACCATTTAGCGGTAATTTCCGGCGAGGCGGTAACTACCTACATCTTCTGTCTCCATTTCTTTAAACACTTTTAAAAAAATTGACAGTAACTTTTTAAAGTTTATTTTTTCACAGTAGTTTGTTGGTACAAATGTTTAGCTCCCACGGTAATTTGTCGTGTTGACTATTTAGTACTAATTTTTGCGATGTGGTAACTACCAACCATAGCCAGCCGGGCATTGTTCACGTGCATAAACAGTTCACCTGAACGGTGCTCTGGTCAGCATTTTTTATTTGAATTTTTTGGATAGTTTTCTATTTTTAAAAATAATTTTAAAGTTTCTGATAGTAATTTTCAAACTAGCTTGTCACTAGAAATATTCAGCTTATGCATTAATTTGTCGCGTTAATTATTTAATAGTAAATTTTCACAAAGTAACTACATATATCTCCCATGTCAAAAAAAAATTACATATATCTCCTGTCTTAATTTTTGTTTGACTGTATTAGGATTTTTTTTTATTCCAACAGTAATTTTTTTGAATTCTCCGATAGTAATATTTCATAATAGTTCGTCGGTACAAATGTGCGAACTTCCGTAGTAATTTGTAGGGTTAATTACTTAGCAGTAATTTTTTTGAGGCGTTAACTACCTATATTTTAATTATTTGAGAGCGCATATTCCAGCGACATGAATTTCTCAACTGAGCACAAGCGTAGTGATTTCAACCTCGACCCTAGCATAATTTTTGGTGAGACGATAACCACCGATATTTTTCCTAAAAGTAACTTCTCGGTAGAAGTCTTCAACATCAACAATAATTTGCCGATGTCAACTATAAAATGAGTCGTTGACTACCTAATAGTAATAATTTTAGGCCGCATATTTTCGTTACCTTAAATTTATAGCGGCGTACATGCATGGTAAATTTTATACAAATCTTTAAGCTGAACATTTGCTTAGGACAGTAATTACCCGTCGGTAATTCTTCAATAGAGAATTTTTTTTCACCGTTAATTCCAACAAAAGTTCACCATCTGTAGCCTTTTGTAGCCAACGAAAATACTATTTTCTTCTTTCAAGTATCTCAGAAAAAAACTTACTTCATCGTATATTACATCTTTCAGCTGGTGTGCCATATTGTGTAGTGCTACTGACGTACTATCCTCTTTTCCCCATCACCGTACGATCATCCGGTGTTTTTTTGTCCATACTACCCTTCCGTTTCTGCCTCTTCTTTCCACAATTGAGATTCCTATTAAGGAACAATATCTTGCACGTCCCATTTTTGCGAGGAAATTGCTCTACTTTTTCAGCAATATCTATGGGCGCTCGAAAAAGAACTCTGAACCATGACACTACATTACAACTTTTATGTTTCTTGATCAATGCTTACACACCAACACTTCTGTAATACTTCAAATAACCCATATATTATAGTACTTCTAAAATACTTTAACGACTGCTAAAGACACGACGTGTCACGGGGCATACTTTCTGGAACATATTTAAGTTTGATAATCTCTACTGATAAATGCATGATAAGTTGTGGAGTCTGGAGTCTAGACCACCAAACAACTAAGACTAGTCACAATACATAGTATCATATAAAAGTATCATGTGTATGATACTACTACATGTTACTATGTCCACAATGCATGGTATCATATACTATTTATCATAATTTTCTCATATTAATTGATTTGTAGAATCTCAATGCAGATCTATGTACAAGATGTATTTAACATTAAATTTTCTAGTGCTACGTGCTATGATACGGTATCTACCTATGATACTATAATCCTCTTTCCCATCTTTAATTTCACTGCCACATTAGCTTTTTTGCATGCATGAGATGCCTGATACTACCTATGATACTCATATATATTATGGGTAGTCTAAAAGACCCTCCTGCGCGCATACTTCTGTCCCACACTTTGAATCAGACAAAAAATAATTATAAGTATGGACAATGCTTCTTTGCACGAAGGGCCATATGTTCCTGATTTTCTAAATGCGTTTAAAACGCATTAAAAATCAAAAATCCAAAAAGGTCGCACGTACATTTCCATGTTCTATGAGCTCACAAAGTTGTTTCACAAAAAGCTGATATGTTTTGTATCATATTTTAAAATACAAAAATCGAGACATTTCTTTATCCTTTTTACACATGATACAAGAAATTCAATTTTCTGTGAAACTTGGTGTGCGCATATAGAATATCGATATGTATGCGCATTTTTTTTTGATTGGATTTATTTTTTGACAATTTAAAATGTTTTTTTCATTCGCATGAGCATATGCACATTTGATCAAAAGAGCATGTAAACATCTATTAATTAGTTCACGTCTTTCAATCAAATTTTGGAATTAGAATATTGTATCAACATTTTAAATAATTTACTTCAATCTGTTTTCAAGATTTTGTTAATATAAAACCATATTTAATATTTCAGCTGTTAAATTTTTTTCTAGGTATTTCAGAGGTTTGATAAATTCAAAAACCATAGCATTCCAATATACCAATTTAATTGGAAAAGTAAAATTACGTGATACAAATTTTTAGATATGTTAAAATATTGCTTCTAGGAAATTTAGATATACCAATTCACAGTAACCATGCATGTCTTTGCTGAGAATTTTGTGACACTTATTCCAGGAAAATTTATTTGGTGGTTTCATGATTTTCGTGAAAAAACAAACTTTAAATATAAGAAATACAAAATAATGATAAGCATTCTTGGGGAAACATTTATTAGTTCCACAATTTTTGTTCTGCTAATTATATGTATTTTGAAAAAAAAACATTCGATGAACATCACGATATTTCATAACACTAAAAGCACATATTAATGGATCATGAACAAATGATTGCACGACAACTAAATTCATTCATTAAAAGTACCTAGAAAATTTGTTTAACCAAATTTTATAATATTTGGATCAAGTTCGATTGTCACTAATTATCATCTTACTCTTTAGCAGTGCAGTCCATGGGGCATTAGTATCTTCACTATTTGAGCAGGACGTACAAATGGAACAACATTGTAGCCATGGTGGCACAAGGCTAAGAACAGGGTAACTGTACCCTGCATTATTTTCAAAAATACCGGTGACAACATCGAAAGTGGCTATGCCGCCGATTTTACATGTGGCTTGGGAAATATTTTCCAAGCCACCGACATGATGGCTCCTATAAGTTATTTTCTATTAGTGTCCCATTGTTTGTTAATATAATATTGTAGAGCACCTCCCCTACTACCTTTTTTCTTTTTGTGGTGAGGGCACTTCTAGTCTTAATTGGGCCATTGGGGTAAGGGGAACTCGTATGAAATAGTCATTGTGCCACCAGGTCTACACTGTTGTGCCATTTGTACGTCCTGCTCAAAAGAGTGCGGGTGATATGTTCTTCTCGAGAAAGGTTAAGTATTAACAAATCATATGCTTTGTACCAAGTCAATATCATTTTGTACTTAGGGCATCTCCAGCAGTCCCGACGCATTTCAGACGCTAAAAATGACCACGCGCATCCTTTTGTGTCGGGCCGCGGATGCGAAAATGGTCGTCGTGCCACCACTGTCCGTTTGTGTTTGCGGCTGTCCCAGCGGCCTGACGCATTCTGTCCGGTGAGGCTGGTTTAGGGTTATTTGCACCGAAAATGTGCAACATATAAAACAAATTAGCCATAAAAACAATAAAAAAGAGATTCTAAATACTATATGATTACAACCAATATCCTATGAATCCGGCTGTTTCGTGTATCCATGCATCCGAATGGTTTGTGGCGTCGGATCTAAATTCTGCGTGGCTGCTCAGCACTATGCAATTTTGCAACAAAACGCCCGCCTCTAGCCTGTTGTTATGCAAATTAACCCTGTAACACATTGAAACCTCACAACCTGAATCACTTCAGAACCCCCGCGTGCGGTGGCAACGGCGGCGACGAGCTCAGCACCGAGTCTGCGGCATGCGCCCCTAAAGAAAATCCATCGGCTTCCGCCGTCGCCGGAACAGAGATTCCCTTCGATGGCCCCGACATGATCTCCCGTGCTGTATCCAGGCCTGTGGGCTGTGGCTGTGGCCGCCTCCGCGCCGATCCTCCTCTCACCGGTCACTGATGCCGAGGCCGCCGGCTTTCGCAGCCAACACACCATCGGCACGCTCGTTCTGTGGGCGTCCCTGCGATCTACTCTTGAAGACGCCCACCTGGTGCAGAGCTGCAGACATGGCGTATTTTATTGCGGATTGCAGAGCTCATCGCCACCACCGTTGGGAGAACTACCTCGCGTGTTTTTTAGGGATAGGACAAAGGGGGTGACCGGGTGTGACCTGATTCAGGTTGAAGCGTTTTGATGTTTAGGGCTTACTTTGCAAAATATTTGGCTGGACGCGGGCGGTTAGGTGTAAAACTACATGGGATTGAGACCACACGCACGATTTAGATCGGATGGTAGAAAAACTTCAGATGCAGGAGTGCACGAACGAGACGGATTCATAGGATACGACGCCTAAATAAGAAAGTCTACATGCATCAAGCACAAAATACATAGAGTATACTCGACAATTAACAAATAAAAGTAGATGTCATTGGCTACTCAACCATGTGTTGATGCTGAACCAATGCCCACTAATGGTCAGTCAAATCCTTCTGGAACCGTTTAGAAATATTGTTGTCAGAGACTTCAACGTTTATATTTAGGAACTCCTCCCAGGTACCTGCCCTAGGGTTTGGCTCAACCAACTCACTCATATTTAAGAACTCCTCCTAGGTATCTTGAGTTATATGATGTGTATATAATAAGTTATTTACACCTCAGATGTATGTGCCAAATGGTCCGCTACCCCTTTTGTTGATCATGTCGATTGTTTGCATACGCAATATATCAAACATATGTAACAAGTGAACTATATTTATATTCGATGTAGTGGCAAGTAACCAATTCTTAAAATAATTTTGAAAGAAAAATACAGTAACTATAAACTTTTGCCGTGACCGGAGCCAAATCACTAGTAATCGAGAAGTTGCACGCACACCGCGTATGTCGACGGGGACGTCGAGGGCTAGCATATGCTACAAAAACAATCTTGGAAGATCTTTATTTTCTTATTTCGTGGATGAAGGTGCATAAGAGACACCGCCATCGTCATGAGTGACAAAACGCAAACGGGTGAGGAGAAAACCAATTGACAGCCGGTTTAACCAGGCGATAAGTCAATTAAGAAAGTGGTTTAGTGCAAGGATTTCAACTCTGGGGTTCCCTTGCTTCGTCGCATGCAGCTCTTGGACACAAGCGCTAGCTCCATGAATTATAGTTTGACATGCCTCGGAAGTTGTGATATCAAACCTCTTGTAAACTATGTATGTTCACGAGTATGTAGACTCGGTCATGCGTATCATGCGAGGTAGAGGATGCTTTAGTATTGGAAGACGTAAATCTATGATGATTCCATTCGAAAATTACCTAAATATTTTTTTAGAGAACACACATATAGTTGGTATCTTCACATTCTGCTCTATTCTGAGTAAGGGGTGGTTTGATCTTTCTTCCAGTCTGCTTATATATATGGCGGTTACAAGAATTTAGTAAATTTACAGTTCACTGATCAAATTTCGTGGATGAAGGGGCCACCTTTTCCAGCTACACTCACTTTGTGGTTTTAACTATGTCGTTAGTGTCTTAGTGACACTGCTAAACATCAACTTCAATTAACTTTCTGGTAGCACAAGGTGAGATCATCAACTCCCACTTTTAACCTTTTCTTTGACGTTGCAATCCAAGTTGTGTGCGTTGCTAAGCAATGCTAGTTAACAATAAAAGGTACCTAGTTGGCTATACAATCGCACTGCTAACTTACGTAGTTAATCAATTCAGGCACATAATGCACCAAATATTATATAGGCCACACACACGCATCATCATCGTCAAAATGCTCGGATTTAGCACGCTAAGACATGAGCTAATTGCCAAAAGGTGATATCTGGATGTCCCCGACCTGGTCAAAGAGCAGGGTACCTGTACTCCTGCATTGTTTTCTACCCTTTGTTACGGTGAAAGTGACAAACATCAAATCCATCTGCGACAAGGGTCTACATCGCAACCGGGATGACGAAATATGTATATGTTGCTGTAATATTTACAAAAAAAAGTACAGTAATTGAACAACTAACACTCAACTAGGCAGAGCAAAACATTGTGCTATTACTAACATTTGTTTCTTAATTATAGATGTCGACCATCGATCAACTGTTAATCCTATGATATATCTCCTTATGATAGACCTCCATAGATGATGAAGGTGATCTACTTGTCTTGGCTTCTTAAAGATCTAGGGTTTATGCATTTGGCGCCTTGGTATGTCTCGCTTGTTCCGCCTTGAGGGCCTGACCTTCATGTTGGTCTCATACCAGATGGGACCGAATATGCGTCCGATCGAGTCCTACACTAGCACAGCATGGTGCAAGCATGTAAAAAACCATAGAGTTTCGTATATGATGCACATCCATCGTATATACAAAAATACTTGATAGCGTAGTTGTCAACTACTTCAATGTACTCATCACAGTCACTAAAATTATGATTTCACAGTCTAAAAGACCAACAGTGTCAACTAAATGTGGGTGAATATTCGATTCAAAAATCTTAATGGAAGTTGTCGATTTTAGAAATGTTATTTTCTACGTGTTGCTTATGAACACCCTAGCATGCAATCTTACAAAGGTAAACTCAAGGAAAGCTAAATTTCACAAAGTAAAGGAACTAAGTTGAGAGGACCACAAATACAAGGACGTAGACCCGAGATTCCGTTTGTTGGTGCAATCCCACGGCCTTGTTGAAGGCTTCCCTCAGATGTTCACGGGGAAAGAAAGGTGTATCAAAAGGTTTTCTTGGTCACTCTCATTCTCACTTGTTCGGAGAAAGGTTTGTCCTATGGTTTCGGTAAAGGTGTGTGTGGAAGAATTGAGAGAAATCTGTCGGGTCTCGGAGGATTTCTTTTGACAGATTTGGCGATGACTCAAAGAAATATATATTATAGTCTTCAAAGTAATCACCCTGACACGTGGGTCTACTATCTAGAGACCCACATGCTAGTGACACAAAGTCAGGTGACATTAGTGACTCTATCCAGCTAGCATGGAACTAAAACCTGCAACACTTAGTAGGATGGTTAGTTTCTCAATTGACTCGTCATAAATATACCGAAAAGATATGTTTGGATGAGAGTGAGAACTTAATAAGCTTATACTAGTGTTAGTGCACCCCATTTTTCAGTACTAAATTCCAAATGCCATATCAACCTTGCAATGACTAAGCCAACACGACCACACCTAAGACACCTTTACATAACATAAACACACGAATTAACTAGACATCCAATCTCTCTCGCTAGATCTACATGTCCCCTCTTACGTCCAGCACAAAACCGATTTAATTATAGTATCTAGTATACTACTCCATCATCACATAAACACATTAGATTGCTCATTCTCACAATTGAGCTAAGAATAGCACAAACATAAGCAACAAAAGGCATCTTCCTCAATCTCACATGTCCCCACAGCTCAAACCCTCTCCTATATATACTCCCCGGCCGCATCGTGATCATCTCCCTACACCTCAACACTCTCCACACCGATCGAGCTCGATCAATGCTTCTATCCATGGCGGGCAAGCGCAAGGCCCCAGACGCTGACTGTGACGTCAACAATGCTGTCGTCCCCAGCCAGCCTCCGCCGCTTCTACCATCGGTGTCCACCGACGCGTGGGCGACGTCGGCTTCCGTGGCGGCGGCCACGGCGGCGAGGCAGCAGCAGCGCGGGAGGAAGCGGTTCGTGGGCGTGCGGCAGCGGCCGTCGGGCCGGTGGGTGGCCGAGATCAAGGACACCATCCAGAAGATCCGCGTGTGGCTCGGTACCTTCGACACCGCAGAGGAGGCCGCGCGTGCCTACGACGAGGCCGCATGCCTCCTCCGCGGCGCCAACACGCGCACCAACTTCTGGCCGCGCCCCTCGCCGCCTCCTGCCGCCGTCCAGCCGCCGGTTGCGATGCCTCCGTCGCCGGCGCTGCCGTCCAAGGTGTCCAACCTCCTCCTCCTCCGCCTCAAAGCACGCAACCAGCAGATCCTCCTCAACGACGCCGTGCCGCAGCAAGAAGCCGCGCTGCTGCACCTGCAGCAGCAGCAGAACATGAGGTCCTCGTCGACGTCGTCGTGCCAAGAATCTTACGGGCATGGCCGCGAAGAGGAGTACGGCTTCCAGGTCGACGACTTCCTGAGCGACGAGTGCAACAACTCGCCAGAAATGGGCGAGGAGGAGGAGGAAGAAGAGGTGGAGGAGGAGGAAGAGGAGCTGAACTTTCAGTTCATGGAAACGGAAGCCGGGGGCGAGGCGAGCGCGCTCTGCTCCCCGTTCGAGATGGTGGCCGAAGAGCTCGGCGGCTCGGTGCCCACGGAAGCCGACCACGTCGACGGCGAGCCGGAAACAGCGGTGCAGGAGGCTGTGAGGAGGATGAACTACGAGAGGAAGGTGTCCGCGTCGCTCTACGCGCTCAGCGGCGTGTCCGAGTGCCTCAGGATGCGCCTTGGCAGCGGCGGCGGCGCGGCGCGCGAACAGCTCTCCGGCCTGCGTGAGGCGTGCCGGAAGAAGCAGCGAGTAGCACCGGCGCAACAGCAAGAGCAATCCCCAGAACCAGCTGCTGCTGACGCGGAGGGTGGTAAAGCTTCAGGCCAAGAAGAGCGTTCCGGCAGCAGCAGTAGCAGTGGCCTCACGCAAGCGGCGAGCTCGTCGTCCTCGTCGGAGGCAAACACCACCGACGGTGAAGTGCTGCTGTGGAGCACCCTGGATCTGGCCCCAATCTGCTTCATGGCATAGGTTGATTTGGTCTGCTTTCACTACTGCTGGGTTCGTAGTTGCTGCTCGGGTTGTGTGTGGTATTCGTTTTGTTGCAGGCATGGCTCATGGGCTCATATCAGAAGCTAGCCCTGGCCATGACTTGCTTAGCTACAAATTTATTTTGACATGTCACAAGATGATAACATCAGAAACAAATTTTGCAACAACTTATGTATGAGTTTGCAGAGTTCAAGTATTAATAGAAGAACTCATTTTAAGAAATGTTACTACTGATTTTAAGGACAGAGACGAAAGGCAATGTGCATATCTGCGCCTGCATATCATTGAGATTCACAAAACAGAGTACGGCATGGGAACTGTTGCACCCTTCCAGAGCAAGTATTGGCCTTCTACCCTTCTGCCGGTATTTAGCCGGAGTTGTGCAGCCAAAGGGTCTCAACCCCCTTGGTCATACATCATATCACCCATTCCTGGCTTTTCCACGGATCCAGTTCTTTCATACTGTAGTGTATATTACAGATACAGTTGCAAATACTAAAGGGCGCCAAAGAGCACCATCAGCATTCCAGATATAAGGCTTGCAAGAATATGAGGTGTGGTTTCTCGCTGTCAACACTGTCTGATCAAGATAACTTTGGCAATGTGTTCATATTCAGATATGGAGCCATGTGGTTTCCTGTGTTACGATTTAGAACAACCCCACAAGTTCTGGTAATGGCATAATGGGACATGTAAACATTTCTATGATTGTTCTAATAAAAGAGAAAAAGATATCAAACAGTACCATATCGTCAAAAAGTAGTCAGCAGTTTATCATATCCGCCATCAGTTCTCTACACCCCAGTATATCATACATATCTTTCATCTGTTAGGGTATAATAACTCTGCAGATGCAGCAAACAAAACCCTGGATACTCACAAGCTTCAGAATCTACATCACGCCATACAGTGTTAGTCTTTTGACAATATCAGTGGAAATGCCTATACTTGTCCTAATAAAACTGGGCGAACTGCCTCTGTGAAATCTTCGTGAAACCTCTGCTCTGAAAACCTTTGAGCGCGCTTCCGTGCTGCTGCTGCCATTTCTTGCCTCTCTGGCTCCGCCATCCTCAAGACCTTGAGGATTGCCTCCGTGAATTCTTCTTTCTCAGAGGCTAGAAATCCTGTCTGGTGGCCATCCTCCTCGAGCACAATATCCATCATCGGTCCAGCGGATTTATGGGCTGCAGAAAGTAGGGAATGTTATGAGCCAGTCGATTTCTGCATGACTACCTCCAAGTGAAGTGGTGACCGGTTCATGGTTTCAGAAGTTCATCTTCAAAATTTGCAATCTTGGGTGCATTAAAATGAGGATTTAGTATTCACATTGAACGAAAATGCAATGCTTTTAAAATAATTGCTATTTGCAAGACAAAATCTTAAACTAGGCAACGGCACTAGAAAGCATGCTAAGCAAGTACAAGGGAAAGTGAATTTGAGCACATCAACTAGAGATCAATTGACACTCATGCGGTTACTTACCAATTGGAATAGCACCAGCTGCCATGTACTCAACAACACTTATTCCAAAGTGCTCATCTGTCATTGAATGTAGCCCGGCAATAGCACCACCTAGAAGCTGTACCAAGTCACTGTTACATCCAGTAACATACCTATTAATAATTACACAAATAAAAAGTGGTGAGAACTTCTTAACAGTAGTTAAGTAGAAAGACCTGTAAGAGACATCCTTGTGGAACTCCACAAGATCATCTATGTGAAGCTCCATGGATCTGTTCTGTAGCTTTTGTAATCTTTCCATATCCTCTTTATTCCGGCAGCTACCAACAAATTGAAGCTTTGGCTTCAGAAAGTCTGAATCTAGCCTTTGAAGAGCATGTGCAAATGCCTCCAACTGAAGACCATGGGCCTGATGGGAGCAGAGAACAAAAGTTTCAGTGTACTTTAGTGTGTAAATATAAGTCCTCAATATATAATTTGATGTACTCGTAAGTGGACATACCTTTTCAGGGCGGAACTGTGCAACTGATATAAGAACAGGAGGTGTTGTTGATCTTTCCAAGGGACGCATCTGTTTTATTCAGAAAATGTTTCTTATGAGAACTAACAAATTTGCGTAATTAGATATTAAGTGATAAAATGAAAAAGTATGCATAAGTAATTCTAGTCAGTGACTTGTTTTCATATAGTGATCACACAATCACAACACATAATTGATCATGATTGATGAGAAAAATATAGCGACAGAGATAGCTTGAATCTGCAAATACCTGCAGGGCGGAAGTGTCGCATGGAGGGTATACCCTCTTAGTACGCTCTGGGACTTTCCAAGTATTTACAATATGGGATCTTGTCCATGAGGAATTCACCATTACAAGATGTGCACAGGAACCAACTAAACCATATAGCCAACTGAATATGGTATAATAGAAGATTTTGCATCGAGACAACCAAACGCTGCAGCACAAAAAGTTACTGGGTTAGTTTTTCATAGTTTATATTGTTACAAGCACAACAAAAATCTTAGTCAACCATATGTAGGGTCCGACAGACAAGTAAAAAAAACAGAAGTGCAACAATGGCAACTATAGAACTTTTGGGTCACTAATAAAAAACTGAGCTGATTCAAGTTGTTTAAAATCAGTAGTAAGAAGTGTACAAATAATTCTATTAATTCAGTATATATTTTTAGAGGAACATAAAATATTATGAAAAATGGAACAAGCAAATGATAGATTGGGAACACGTATGTCTAGTAACTACTAACACATTTTCAGACTCTTGTTATGCATGATTGCTAAGATTTTGAGTACCCACATACAAGAATGCACCAGCTTTTTCTTCTTCCGAACTACACATACTGATACTGCAATAAGAAGATCTGAAGTCAATCACATACCTTCCAGAGATACGAGAGTTGTTATTGTACATTGAGTTTCGCTGCTTAACACGTTGGACCATGTCAGAACTGATTGTGGGATAATGGGTGTAGCAGATGACCTTGGAACCAAACAGCCGAGCCAACGGATACGTAAAAGCATAGCCACTCGTATCGAAGTAAAACTGCGGGTTGAACTTATTGAGAGCCTCCCATGCAAGATATACTGAGCCAAGACTTTGCCCTATCATTGTGAAGCGCGGGTACGTGCTTGCTTCGATCCACTTTCTGTTGCTCAAGTGAACCACCTGAAAAATTGCAGTTCTGGTTCCATCAATATTATCATATATTTTCACAATATAATAGGTGTTAGAAAGACCTTCTATGAACTATGAAGTACACAAGTAGACTACATTTTTCTCAGTTCAGGGAGTAAAATGTTAGACGAAAAAATGCTTCAAGAAACTGTACTGAATTCAGGAGCCAGTGATTAAGCAAATCATTTGAAACTAACAATTACGACCGCCCCCAGAGATCCAAAAAAAAAAATTATCACGGAAGAAACCGCACCCGACCGGACTGCGCAGTACCTGCGGCGGGCGGAGGAGGCGGACGCCGAAGCGATCGAAGGCGCGGGCGTAAAGGCCATCCGGCGAGGCGTCCGCATCGCCGGTGAATACGGCGCAGGGGAGGCCCGGGCAGAGCTCCTGCACGGCGCGCACGGCACACCAGAGCACGCGCTCCCCGCCGCCGCCGTCGTTGGTGTAGGGGTGGAAGAATCCCGCCGCGGCGGCAGTGGTAGGCCCTCGACGGCGCAGGAGGCGGCGGAGGGCGAGGGCGAGCAGAGTGGAGACGAAGGTGAGGAGACCGGCCAAGATCGCCATGGATGCGACGGCAGACTCTGGGTCGGGCTCGAGGAGGGTGGTGAGTTCTGGGTATTCGGCTTGTGAAGCCCATAAGCTTGGTTCTGAGAGCCATATGACGGGCCAGGCCCATACTTTAGGCCTACATTAGGAACCGCTTATTTTAGCTAGGCACAGGATTCATGGAGGCAATGGCGTGCCGCGAGGCCCTTGCACTGACGCAAGATCTTCACATGTGCATCGCTTCAGATTGCTTGGAAGTAATCAAAAACCTACATCAGTACAGTCGTACATGGGAGTCTACATCATGATCACTCGCGAGATTAGGGACACAGCTTCTCCCTTCTCAAGGGTGTCTTTCCGGCACGAATGTAGGAGCTCAAATGGCGAAGCGCACCGTCTCGCTCGGAGCTCAGTTAATCAATCCATTGGTCGTCGGGTCTGGCTCATCAAGCCACCTAAAGGATTATGTATTCTTGCAAACGTTTCTGATCATAATAAATAAAGGACGGCTGATTTCTCAAAAAAAAAAAGTTTCTAAAACTTTTCGGTTTGGGTTTCTCGTTTTGCTTTTTTTTCTTTGGTTCTTTTGATTCTTCCCCGGTTTTCGTTTTTCTATTTTTTCATTTTCATTTTCTTATTGAAAATTTGAAAAGAAAATTATTTTTGAGAAATTCTCAATTTTAAATATTTTAAAATTTGAACAATTTTCTCATTTGATTTTTTACAAAAATCGAATTTGAACAATTTACCATTTTGGACAATTTAAACAAATCTTCAGTTTTGAACAATTTTTAAATCCGAATAATTTTCAAGTTCGACCAATTTTTTAACATTTAGTTATTTTTTTAATTTGGTTAAAATTTTGTTTAGGTTAAAAATTTGTTTAAGTTCAAATTTATTCAGATTCAGAATTTGTTCGAGTTCAAATTTGGTTCAGCTTCGGAAAAAAGGGTGCAACTAATGGACAGGGGAATTCGAACTTGCCTCTCTCCCATCGTGGTCCACAGTTGCAACCACCTTGAGTACGGCTAGATGTTATCATATTAAAGAAAAATATTTACTTCCTTCGATCCATATTATTCAAGGCCATATTTGCAAATATGGTAATCAAAGTTCAGGCCCACCCATACCAGATTAGTAAAATTGTCTCTGGCCATCGTGTTTTGTTCTTGTGCAAGGATATTGATGGAGACTAGATGACATACTGGCTAGGTGGGACCGGAAAACTTCCTCGCCCACTGGCTATATATGCGAAAAGCCGTCCTAGTTCAGCAATAATCTGATCATGCTGAATCACTTCTCATATTGCTGAGATGGTTTTAAATTCCGTAAACTCTGGGATAGTTATTGCTGATCTCCGTAGTGTTTGTGATATACTACCGAAAGAAATAACTGAGTTCTTGATAATTTTTCATGGAAGAATAAACCTGCACTTGAAAAGGATCTGTACAAAACTATCAAGCTCTTGTTGCAGCTTTAGGGAACTCTCTAATTGTTGTTGATTATGATCAGCTATGCTAGTTACGCTCAAGATGGTTACTGAAATCTTTCTAAGCTGATACAGTTTACAAAAAGAAGACATACTTCTGTTCTGTCTAGCCGGAGCTCAAATCCTGGCAAACCTTGCTAGCTGTAGAAGTATGCTAGGTGCTTGCAAAGCTGGCGGTGACTTCCATTCCAGAAGAACCATGAATATGTACCAGCATATCCGTGAAGCCGGTTGAAGAAAGTGGGTACTTCTAGAGTTAGTCTTGAAAATGGAAATTTTCAAAATGGTGTAAATTTTAGAAATATTATTGAAACCAGTGCTCTTTCATCGCCTATAAAGGTATCACACTATCATAGTAAAGTACTCACGTAATCATAAAGGTTTACTCAAGACACAGAGAGACTGCATTTCAGTACTAATATCCCAGCTACCCTGGTGGTTTATTTCTTGGCAATAAATAGACGGCCGTTCCCACTCGACACTTCATGGAACTTTTCTATCAACTTCTGTACATGCAGTCATTTATCACGTTATAACAAAAAAGATGAAACCAACAGTGGGAGGAACCACCATTGTATTTTATATAGGAGGTGGTGAGTCTCGAACTCTGGCTGTTTAGTACAACTTCACATGTACTAACCAGTAAGTCTCAGAGTCTTTCTCAAAATGAAACCGTGTCTAGGAGGAACTAGACACTTTTTGATATAGTAGAAGCGGGACTTGGCGTGATAATTCCGAAATTCGTCCCTGACAGGAATCGAACTCCGGTCGTTAGGGTGCACCACTGCGACCCCAACCACTGGGCTAAGCCCACGTCATTTATCACGTTATAACAAAATGGAGAAAAGACTTGTAGTGTCCTTAGCAGGGAACAATGAGGCTACAAAGGCACAAGTGTCGCGAAGCAAGTGCGAGGAAAATGGATGGGCTAGGTTTAGGGTGGTCATTCCCTATCAAATTCTAACTTCAAAATTCTAGTTAAATTTTAATTAAATAGGCAAGGATTAAAAGATACAAAGGAATTTGGGACTTAGATAGATCAACATTTAACCAATCAGGATGATTACTGTCGTGCCCTGCAGTTCTTCTTGGAAAACAATAGTCCAATATATATTGTCGTGCTGGGTCTGACATAGCGATCGTTATACAGATTGGCAAAAATATTTAGACAATAAGACAAGTGTAGACTTCATTCACGAAAATTTGAATACATGAAATAATCCATCTGGAGATCAAGTGTATAATGCAGTGTTGATAATTCCTTTCCGCGAGAAGTGGAAGGAGCAACGCCAGCCAGCAGATAATGCAAGTCAATCATTTGCACCAATCCCTTCGGTCTGACATTTCCCACAGATTAATATGAACTTTACAAATTAATTTCAGCATGGACGACAGCATCTAGAATGACTGGTCATATCCGAAAAATTATTTTCCATTCGTCAAGAGAAATTGCGACCATGACAGATCATGGTATTAACAGCCAAAACTACAAATCAAATGACATTTCCCAAGCATGAACAGTTAGTTAAGCCTTGGGTGTTCTATATAAGTCCTCTTAACCCGTGGTTATCATCTCATCAAGCGAGACAGCCAACACATATAGCTCAAGCACAAGTGCGTAGCAAAAGCCACGAGAAAAATGGCCAGCCCTTGCTGCAAGGACACCTGCTGCAAGAAAGAACTAGTCGACGACATCGCGGGGTGGATCAAGATCTACAACGACGGCACAGTGGAGCGGCCCGCCCCTCCTCCGGAGGCACAACAATTGGCAACTTCCATCCCACCCTATGACGTGCCATGCAACGGAGTGACTGTGCATGACATCCCGGCCGACCCACCTCTCCGCCTGTACCTCCCGGTGGCGGCCCCTTTGAACGGTCGACGCCTCCCCGTGCTACTCCACTTCCTCGCCGGTTCGTTCTGCATCACCGACCCCTCTTGGGCGATGTACCATTCCTTCTACGCCCGCCTCGCCGCCTCGATCCCCGTCGCCGGCATCGTGTCCATCGCCCTCCCTCTCGCCCCGGAGAACCCGCTCCCGGCGGCCATAGCTGCAGGCTATGCCGCCATTGACTGGTTGAAGTCGCTTGCTCGACCTGTGCTGCCCAACGAGCCAGTCCCTGAGCCAACGTATGACCCCGTAAACAGGCTCAGGGACGTCGCGGATTTGTCACGTGTGTTTCTGATAGGTGACAGCAATGGTGCTAACCTGGCGCTCCAGGTGGCCGCCGGGTTCAGCACGGCGGAGCCAGGGTACTGGGGCCCCGTTGGGCTCGCCGGAGCCATCCTGCTAAACCCCGGGTTTACCCGGTCCACCCCGAGCCGGTCCGAGTCGACCGACCCCATGAACAGGTACATGAACCGCGAGCTTGTGGGCAGGTTCCTGAAGCTGGCTCTCCCGGAAGGCGCCACCCGAGACCACCCTTACATCTGGCCCGTCGTCGACGCCGCCGCCGCCATGCCGCCGCTGCTGGTGAGCATTGCGATGCTGGACTCGCTGCGCGACCGGCAGGTGGAGTACTGCAACGCCATGCGGCGCGCTGGGAAGCACGTGGAGGTGGCGTTGAGCGCCGGCGTGGACCACATCTTCTACCTAAAGCACGGCTTGATCGACTCCGAGCCGGAAAATGACGAGACCGCAGCGCGCATCGCGGAGCTCGTCGAGGATATCGGACGATTCATCGGCCGGCGCCACTGCTGTGTTGCCCGTCTGTAGGCGTATGTCTGTTGCCTCTGTCGGTCGGCTTTGTGTAATTGTGTTGCTGTTGTTGATCAGCCTGTGTGTGTGTGCATGCGTTCATCTTCTTGTCAGGAGAATTTGTGAATCGTGAGTGCTTCGATTTCTTACCGTTCAACTGGATTGCTCTATAATGGTTCTTTGTTCTTACTTCAAAGATTATTTTCCATCCGAAGTTGACATTTGAACGGTAATAAAAACATTGTGTGCCCTGTCCTGCCCACTCTGTTTGCCCTTTCTGTCTCTGTGTGTGACTATGACTGAAATCAATAAGTAAAATCAGGAACTAACACTAAAATGCTTTCACAAGATGTTCATTTTTTTTTTGTAAAAAACCTCGTCACCAAGACGATTGGCCAAGATTATGTGGGAAACTTCTTTTTTTAAAATAGAAGGCCCTCCGGCCTGGATTTATATATAAAGCCTCACATGGCAACATCCAATAAGGTTCGATACAACATCACACCACACACACCGACTCCATCATAGTTCGAATACAAATCCGTACAAAGGTCCACAACACATCCTGAACGAGTCTAACACACACATACGACCCCTGACTACATAGATATGGAAGCTCAGTCGGTCAGGTCGAGGTAGCGTCTTCATGCGTGCTCAGACCGCGTCCGTGCATACAGTCTCCTGACGTCGCCCACCGCCAAGTCCAGCAAGTCTCTGTCCCTCCGTCTGACCAGAACCCTCCAGCACTACATATGTATAGACATTTGATAGAAAACATCAGCCGGGTTGCCGATCATCTTTCCCTCAATAGCCAGCTTATTCCGTATGTTCCAAAGCGTCCAGCATTGCGCCACAAACGTGAACCAAGCTAGCCTACGAAGAGGGTTAGTCAAGCCGTGCGCAAGCGCAATGAAACCCCCCACCCCTGCCGGATTCCAATCACATGAAAGTAGATCCCTCACCCCAGCCTACATCAGTCTCGCAGTTGGGCAGGTGAAGAAAGTGTGGTTGCAGTCCTCCCAGGCACCGCAAAAAGCGAACACAATCCGTTAGATGGACCATGTCGCTTGAGCAACTGCTCCCCGAGGGTAGCCACCCCCGAATCAGCTGCCAGAGGAACACCTTGATCTTTGGTGGAACTCTGGTCCGCCAAACGTCTTTGAAAGACGCCGTAACCGCCCTTGCGCCAGGCGGGTATACACTGAGCTAGTAGAGAAGATGCCCGAGCTCTCCAAGGCCCAAGACACATCATCCCGCGCTAGGCCAGTGGGGAGCCCCTGTACCTCCCTGCATAAGTTGTCCCACTCCACCGCTTCTACCAGCCCGAATTGGCGGCGGAAACGAAGGCGTCATTCCCTTGGCACCCCGTCTTGCACCCTAGCCCCATCAACGGGGATGAACGGTGACTCGCAACAGCTAAATAGTCTTGGAAATCTCGCCCGGAGTGGGCCGTTTCATGTCCACCAGTCCATCCAGAAGTAGGTCCTCCTCCCATTCCGGACCTTATGTTTGGCCCCAAGTTTGAACTGCCATTTAACCTTCTGTATAGCATTCAAAAATTGGGAGCCATGCGTTGGGACCTCTCCCGCATAAAGGTCCCTTCCCCTAAGATACTTTGCCCTGATCAGGTCTGCCCATAGACCCTCAGCGCCTTGGTAGAGCTTCCAGATCCACTTAACCATAAGGGCGATGTTCATGGATTTGGTATTCAGGACCCCCAGCCCCCCCAGATCGTTAGGTTTGCACACCGTGGCCCAATCCACCATGTGATATTGTAATTTCCTATTCACCCCCCCTAGGCGACATCTCGATCTTTCAATTGGTATTAGAGCAAGGTCTCTCCTTGTTTAAGGCTTCACCGCCTTGAGAGTAAAGATGTCGGCTAGTATAGTGCACAATGACACAATTGTCTTTAATGGCACAAATTATCTTTTATGGCAAAATTGCTTGCTTTGTAATCTTCGGACCTTGTGTCCAAATATAGAGCAATTTCTAGATGTTGGTTTTTCTCCTCCGATGGATTCTCAAAATCTATCTTTAGAGGATGCGAAAAACTTACATCTTGAAGCTCAAGTATCTAATGAGCTTTTATTCTCTTTGAGACCCTATTTTCGTAGGTTCTTGATATATATAAAGCGAAAGTCGTCTCATGAGATGTGGATCAAGCTTAAAGAAATGTTTGGTGGATCCATTTCTCATTTGGTCGGTGGTGTCTCCCGAGGAGCTCTCTTCCCCTTTATATCATGAAGAGCTCCAAGTTGCTTCCACCTCCGGCCGTGATGAGTTCTCATCTTCTTCCACTTCACCAACGTGTAGCAAGACACGAGGTAATGATATGGTGAGTGGTGAGGAAAATTGCAATGTTGATATTGTGCTCGATAGTGATGATTCTTTATCTCTATCCCATTGCAATGCTTCCTCTTTGGACTTAAACACATCTAGCATTGAAAATAATCTACATGCTTGTGTTGATAGTCCTTGCATATCATGTGTAAATTGCTTACATAAATCCCATGATGATATGCTTGCTTTGTCTTGCTCCCATAATCAAAATGCTTCTATTTCCTCTAGTTGTTTGTTGACTAACAATATAGAGGAAACCGAACACTCTATGGATCAAGACATGTTTTCAAATAAGGATTCAAGAATTTCTTCATCTTCATCCTCCGGTATGCACATGTGCCTTATGGCAAATGGATCAAAGGTATCTCCTACTTTGACTCCTAACACTTCCTCTAATGATGAGAGTGATGATGATGATAATGATGAAGAATATAATACCTTGGTGCATAATATGGCAATGGTATATGCTTCTCTTCATGGTAATAAAGAAGCTCATGCTAATCTCGAACACTCTATGGATACCTTGAGTAAATATAGGGAAACCATAGTGGAGTTGGAGTCCCATGTTGAAAATGGGGAAATGAGATTCACTCTCCTCAAGCATGAGCTAAAAGATGAGAAGCATACTAATTTTATGCTTACACAAAAAATTGAATCCTATATGCATGAAAATGATAAAACTATTGTTGATGCTTGTGCTACTAACTCTACTTCTTGTGAAGCATCTATCTTAAAGGGGAATGTTGAGTTAAGGGCTCAACTTGAGTTGCTAACTAGCAATTATAGGGAATTGGAAGAAAGTCATAAAAAGCTCTCGGGCTCTCTTGATGACCTTCTAATTTCCTATTATGGGCTAAAGTTAGCTCATGAGGCTAGTATCACTAAGGTAACATCTTGTGAGCCTCATGTGGACATTAGCACAATCTCTACTACAAATGCTATATTGCCATGTGCTAGTCCTTGTAATCCATCTAGTCAAACTAGTGATACACCTTGTGTTGGATTACTTGCTTTGCCTTGTTGCTCTAACAATTAATGAAGCTTCTACTTCCTCTAGTACTTGTATTTCTACTAACCATGTAGAGGAATTCAAAGAGCTCGAGGCCCAAGTCCTTTCTTTGAAGAAATACTTGGAAAAGCGTCATGAAGGGAAATCCGCACTTGACAAGATGCTAAGTGTGCAACAATTCCCCAATGACAAGCGTGGACTTGGATTCAACTCCAATAACAAGAACAAGTCAAAGAGCAAGAGCAAGAGCAACAAGAATAAGGGCCAAGACAAAGTCAATGATTCGGCCAAGATTGTTTGCTTCAAGTGCAAAGTTGAAGGGCACCATGTTAGATCATGCCCATTGAAGAAGAAGAAGCACTTAAGTGAGAAACAACAAGGGAAACGGCCACAAGGTCAAAGTCAAGCTCAAGCTCGACCTCAAGTTGAAGATAGGTCACTTCCCAAGAAGAATCAATATATTGTTCCCCAAGAGAAGAAATCGATAAAGAAGAAAAAGGGGAACACTTGCTACTTATGTCGTGAGAAGGGGCACTTTCACTACAAGAAAAGTTCTGATAGACAATGTCTCAAAATCGTCCGCTAAGGGGTATTTTTCGTCGCCTATGGGCCTAACCCGACGATATGGGTTCTGTTGTGGAAACTGCGTCAGGCAAAGTCCTACGACGATTTTTTCGGTCCGTCGCGCTTGGGCGCCC